>NW_009610986.1:64976-79457 GCF_000690535.1 Cariama cristata | reverse complement strand
GTTTTGTTTTGTTTTGTTTTTCTTTTTTTAAAAAAAATATTTTCCACTAGGGTGAGACAGATGTTAGTTGGTGATTTGTTTTCTTAATGCTAAGGATTTGCATAATAAATACGAGGTCTGCCCATGGTTTTTAGTCAGTCAGGGATGGGGAGGTTTCTAAGAGGTGAAAAGCATTTCATGATTAGAATGTTTTTTTAAAAAAAAATCTCAATTTCTTCCTGAAATCAGAAGAACAGGGCTATAGAGCTCTGCCCTCATTACGTTGCATATTTAACACATCAGAACATCCTGATAGATTGGGAGAAATGCAATGAGTATTGTGCTATTGAACTATCCACCCTAGAAAGAGGAAATCATTAAATCTTCCCTGCCTAGCTTGTGTGTTTGTGTACAAAGAGACATATATCTCATCCAAATATATCCCCTCGTGTTGAGTATATATGTCTTGTTTCCATACATAGCTATGTAGTCCTGGACATTTATTTACCTATCTACCTCTACAGTTGCATCAGACATCACACATTCAACTGGTACGTGAACTCAAAATCTGTACATGTTAATTGCCAATGAAATATTGATGGTAAGTCAGTCCGTGCAGAAGGAAGGCTAGCTGTCATTCCCACCTAACCCTAGATGCCCAGCTCTCCTGTATAACACAAATCTGTTGGCTGTTTAATTGATAGAGATCAAACCAGTGGGAGAACATGGACTATATTAATTCAAGGAAAATGATGGTAGACTTGCATAACACAATACTACATACCTTCTAGGGAGCAGAGCAAGCTATATTTAAACCTCAGGTTTATTTTTGTAACTATCTTGTCAATCAGGGCTATAGTTCTCCTGTGTGGGAATATCTGATTGTATGCTGATTAAGGAAGGAAGCTATTTCAATCATATGGAGGCAGTATGTCCTATGAAGTGCAGTTTCTTGTGGGCAGTGATCAATAGAATTACCAGCGCTTGAGGACAGGTAAGTATCTCCTTTAAAAAAGTGTGTCTGTAAAGACTTGACTTAGATTAAAAGCCCACAGCACTCATATTAGCCTTGATTTTTTTTTTTTGGCTATCTGCACTGTTTTCACAGTTAACCTGAGATGGGACACCTTTACCTTTTTGAATGTCCTACTGGTACATGTCTTGATGCAAAACAAATGGACTGTCACTTTAGTATAACACATTATGTGCCTTGTCATGCACTACACGAGTGGGCAGAAGGCTCTCCGTGGAACTTCAGATGGAGTTCATCTATCTGGAGGAGTTGTACAGGGGGCAGAAAGGTAACATCAGCAGTAAAACAAAAGAAAAAGAGTCCAGCTAGCTGGTGGCAAAAGCAGCACTTGAGAGAGGGTCACCTGATTGCTGTCTTGTGCAAACAGATAGTGACTCTTATGATACAGTTGGCAGTGAGCAGCTGAACCAAGGCAGCCTTTTGGGCCACTGGTACTTGTGTTTATTAGTTGCAAGATGGGCTCCACAGCAATCCATGTTTGCAGGCTCTTGGCTTTGGTGGAAGGGTTATCAGGGGATGAGACAGCCCCAAGAGTCACTACTGTTAACTTTTGCAAAAAATTCTCACCAGTTTGCTCTTACTAGAGATTTTCCTTGATGAGGTAGAGGTGGGGATCAAATACTTTCTGGGTTTCCTCTATCTATGCAGAAAAAAAAGGGCTGTTCAAAGGGCTGTTCAGAGCAAACCCAGCAGAACTCAAGGCATTAGGATGGGACAGGTCCAAAGTAGAGATGACCTTAAAGGAAATACACAAGCAACTCTGGCATCTCAGTGGGAAAATGAGAAGGTAGAAGTTATCTGCTTGTAGCAGGGATTCACTTGTGTTGGCACTGAAGTAATTCTTGAAACTCGTTTAGTGTTGGAGTAACATGAGAAGACCTATGCTGCACAGATCTAACAGACTAATTTTGTGTACATGTATAGTGAGGCACAATGCAGAACATCTGCCCAGAGCGAAGGTATGAACCAGCCTAAACCCTTCACATCTTCACCTTTTGTGACTAATCCTAGATGGACTTGCAACTGCATTGCCTTACTAGGGACTTGTTTACATTTTTTCATTACTAACCAAGCCTCTGCATTGCAAGTTCTGTGTTAGGAGATTGCTGCTTGTATACGGTGTTTCTCTGAAGTCATCCCTTGCTTTTTAAATGCTTCTTCCTGCAGCCCTTCTCCCACCCCTCCAGTCTTCCTTGGTGCAAATCTTGGAACATTTCAAACTCAGCGTTATGCAGATACTGGGGAAGAGTGTGTGCTATATTAAGCGACGTAAAGTCTGTTTAAGAAAACCTGCCTTCTGGTCCCTGAATTCAGCTGTCCCTGATGACTGCTGTGGATGTTTCTGCTTAGGCTTTGCCATCCCAGGACGACTTAGTTGTCTGTTGTCTGAATGTGGCTGGGGCTGATGGTTTGCAAAGCCCGCAGTCCTCTGTTAAAAAAAAAAAAAAGCTAAAGGCCCATCTCTGGCACTGCTCAGAGCAGCCATAACCGATTGCACTGGTTGGACTTGTGTCCTTCTCCCCTCATTCCCACGAACATCCTAGTTTTTGCACAGTGGGGTGCAGGGCTAAGGACTTTACTGTTGTTAGGACCATTGCAGTAAGAGTGCAAGCAAGAGGGTCCTGGTATGGGCTGAGAAGGAGGTGGTGGTGCAGCCTGTGCCTCTTTCCAACAGTCAAACTTGGCTAGAGATGAATAGCTCTATCTCCTTTCAACTCCTAAAAGATAAATAATTGTGGCACTTTATGGATCTGCAGTGTTACCAACACATCTTGATGGTCTAAAAGTAACATTTGGTCTCACCTAACTTACAGCTGCTTTAGCTTCCTCTGTCCTGCACATTCACTGTCTCCAAACCTTTTCCAGCGCTGGAAAGCTTAAAAGTTGTAGCTGGTCCCAAAGCTTGCTAGGCAATGGGGGAAGGGAGGGCATTGTGGGTGAGGACTGTTTTGCATCTGCTACCTGATCCCTGTTCTCTGAATCTCACCACTACAGCAGTTCCTGTAGGCTGCAGCAGTAAGCGATACCATGCCAGGCATCCCAGGAGCTGGGATTTGCCAAAGCTAACAATAGTTGATGTGGAGGTTAAAGAATACTTGGTCATTTGCCAAATTCTTCAGTCAGTCAGAAAGATGCTTAGCAGGGGAAGGAACGTCACACAGTGATGTTCAGACTCCAAGGCTGGGAAAGAAATCAGCCAAGTGAGAGTCAAGCTGCACAGCATGGAATGTAGCCATGGGCTTGTGGATGGAGCGGAGAGAGACTGCAGGCTAGCCTTGCTGCAGGGAGGGCTCCCTTCCTCTGAAGGTGCTATACCCTTTTCTGTAGTCCTGAAGACACAGGGAGATCCCTTTCTGGCAGCGAGGGAGAAAAGACATATTACTACTTTTACCTTGTCTCAGGTGGGGATTGAGGACTTGATGTGTCAATGATGCATGAGGGTCAGGGCTATGCTGCCTGCTGGGCCTTTCTGCAAGGGCCCAGCCAGTTCTTGGTGTCAGTGCAGGGCACTGGTGGCCCTGGTGAGGTTTCACTGTCTGAGTGCGGGACAGGGTACTGACAGCACAGGATGTGTGATGTTAGCTGGGAAATACAGAAGGACTTGTTCTCGTCAGTTGATCTAATGGGACAGCAAAGTTAAAGCACATTGTTGGCTATCCTACTGAGATCTGGAGTGCTCTTGTCAGTCCTCTGAGCCATGGTCCTGCCCTGTTGGGTAGTAGTGTCAGATTGAAGAGACATCTTCCATGCAGTGGGTCTTCCCTCAGGAGCACCATTCTCGTGCTCAGAAGGATATGTGGTAGAAGCCAAGGTGTCTGGCCTTGCAGCTCTCTTCTACTGGAGAGTCCCAAAGCAGCAGGGCTTTGAGGAGATGTCTGCAGAGCACATCTCTGCAGAGTGACTGTCCCAGGCAGATGCTGCCATGGTAGTGCTATCTGCGTCATATTCTCTTTCCAGTCACAAAGTCTGGAAGCAGGCTTTTTGCTTTTGCAGAAAAGCCACAATGCTGTTCATAGACGTGCGATGTTCAGGTCTTTGTATGAGGTACTGTAAAGCAGCAGTAAGATCCAGTTTACCTAGGGCACAGAGTTGCCCTTCTTGGGACTGGCAACCAGGTCTGAGCTCTTTGCATCTTGCCATCTTGTGGATATGTGAAGGGGCAGGGTGGTTTGATCCGTCTCTCCCCGCTGGAGTTGCTCTCAAGCCTCCTTGGCCAGACCCAGTGTCACGGGCCAGCTTTCTCTGTGCAGCTGCCTGCATGCTATGCCTGTAAAGGACAGAATCTTCACCTTGAAGAACTTGTGATCAAAACCCAACAAGAGCCGATGAATGTTAGGATTGCAGATGGGCTTTGTGGACAAGGTGAGAGAGGGTGGCAAGTGAGAACATGCAGTTCTGGAGATTGCTGTGCACTGTTCCCACCTTTGTGGCTTTTTTCAACGATCAAAGAAAAGATCTTGGTGATCCCAGCTGTAGCTCATGTCCTGAAGCTGTTTGGGATGCTTTTTTCAAAACCTGCCTCACCATACATCTTCCTGATGTGTTGTGTATTTGTTAGAGGTGAGTCTGCAGCACGTACTGTTGAACACATGTGTTGAAGTAATGCAGATTGCTTCTGTGGAGACTGGGTCACGCAAGCCATCTTGGTTAGTTCTTTGTAATGGAAACCAAGTAGTGGCACAGTTACTTTTGTTATGAGACTGTTCCCTTTTTTGGGGAACACTTGCATCTCTGTCAAGATGGTCAGAGGCTTCTCTGAGCAGCTCATTTTCTGTAGAGGAGGTAGCTGCATGCTCTTTGCCTTTCACAGTGATGTGCTGTGTGAGATCGGGACTCATTACTGAGGCCAACAGTTCTCAAACTGGCTGCTTGAACATTGACACAGGGAACCGTGTTTGGGGATGTAAATAAATGGCCCCCAGGCTGTGCATTTCCGTGTGGGTACCAGCTTTCTGTATAGCAGGGGAACACTTTGGTTGCCTGACCTTAACACCTTATCCCTGAGGCTGGAGTCGGGTGCTGTGAAGATTGCTTTGTTTCTCTGCCTCAGACTCAGTCTCCACTGAAAGATGTGGGAGGGGAGTGTAAGGCACTAAGTTAGCACTGCATACCTGCTTTTTTTCAATGTGTTTCAGAAAGCAAGTGAAATGTCTGTTCCTCTTACATTAGAAATCACATTAAATGCGACACAAATATGACTGTCCTGGGAGGGCTCAAAGATGGTAAGAGCTCAGGTTGCTGTGTGGGACTATCAAATGAGCTTAACCTTGGCTATGTGCTGCCAACGAGAACAGATAAGTCTAATACCTTTATTAACCATCAGTTGGTAGCTGCTGAAATACTGTGGGCAGGCATCTGCAACTTCTGGATGAAAGACCAAAGCCTATCTGATGCTGGGGGGAGTAGACATGGTACCCCAGAAAGCCTATGTGCTCTAATGGGCCTTGTCATGAGGAGGGAAAAGTAAGTGGCCATACTTATATTCCTTCATACCTACAAACCCACCATGTTAGTAAAACAAAGAGGAAAGAGGACCCTAGTAATAGGCTTAAATGTTATAAAAATGGGAGGAGGACTTAGTCATCTGGCTATTATTGAAATACCCAAGAAGCAGACAAATTCTTCCACCCCGCTTCCACAAGTTATGTGGGAGCTGTGGAAGTTGCATTTAGCCTGAATGAAATGCTGGAGTAATTTAAATTTTTTTTAAATGCATTGTTGTTCTGATGTGCCATTTATATGTATAGTGGCTGGATGCATAATCTGTGGATACTTTGAGTAATGACCTGCATACAACTGTTTCATCCTTAGTTCATTTAGGGTCCAGAAACTTAAGAAACTTGATTTTTTTTTAAGCAGGTTTTTTTTGAAAGGCTTAGCTTACTGCAAGGTTTTTCCTTATCTGCTCTTATCTTTCCCTCTCTATCTACTCAGCTATTCAAATCCTGTCTGAATTGCGTTCATTTCTAATGTGCCATAAAACTTGATATGCAAAAGCTAGTTATTTAGGGAGAATTGCAGAAACTATTTTAGTCTGTGTCTTTTGACCTATAAATGAGATAACATGATTAATTTTTACATGCAAAGCTTGGTGTTTATTAGCATGGTAAAATGCAATTTGACAATGAAGAATATTGCTGATGGGCATAATAATTAATGCTTTCACTCAAAGTATAAATGTTGTTATACTAAAATGATTGAAGAAAGAGTTTATTATTTTTCCTGTCAGTGATACAAAGATGTTTCCTTTTTTTATAGCTCCTATATCCATGCTTTTTTGAAGTATTCTTTGTACTCAATAAGAGTACAAATCATCACGCTAATTCATTGAGTTTCTTCTCCCAGGTCCCAGGTTTGGATGAACCTTATGATTTGATACTTATGCAGGATACACATTGAAAGCTATGGCTTTATTCTTCAGATTGAATTCAACTATTTATGGTGTTGTCATGTTTCAGTAGAGATCTTGTGGCTTGAGATGGTGGCCGCTCAATACAGTGCGGGAGCAATACTGTGGCGTGCCTGGAGCCACGCGGCCGAGGGAGGGCTGTGTATGCATCAGGATGTGCACTTTCAGAAGTAAGGCGTTTTACTTGCTATTTTTAATAGCATGTGCAAAGCAAGAAATTGGGAAAGTATGGAATAGCATTTCTAATTTGGAAAACTGTTTTTCTTGAGCTGTGCTTCTTTCTCTTGTGTTTCACCCCTCTGTTGGAAACTGGTTTAGACTGGCTTTATCTGCCATCAGCCTTAAATAGGTAAGGTTAATTTACTGAACATAGCTACTTGGAGGATTTATGAAGAAAAGGCAGAACTGCTGAATGTTTTATTGGTATAATGAGGGAGAGTTGCCTTGCTTCTCAGTCATTGAGAATGTTTTATTAATGCAAAAACACTTTCCTTGAATTTAATGCTGTCTCCAAAAGAGGCTGACAAGCAAGAAGGTCTCTTCAGGAAGACTAAAACCTGCCTGGTCACTAAACTTCTTATGTGATACTTATTCCAACATAAAGTGCTATCACTGATTTTTATTTTTCTCTCCAAGTCTAGTTGGCCAAGGGTTATTGGCAGGATGGGCATGCTCAAGTGTTGATAGTCCCTACTCGAATAAATATTGGACTAGAGACCTTGAGGTCTCTTCTAGCTGATGTTGATCTCTGACATGACCTTACTGACGAGCTTGAACTCTAAATCTGGTTCTGAATTCTGTATCCTGCCTCCTCCTCCCATTCACATACAAGTCTGCACCATCTTCTCATATCTCAGTGTTTGTCATTACTTGGGGCGTTGAAGAGCTGGATCCAGATGTTGTGGCTGGAATTGGGCTGTGACTTATTGGGCAGGGGGAAATTACAGGTGGCTGTGCAGTTTGAAAGATGGAACTTGTATGAAATTCAGCAGTGGAATAAACTTCTACCTTGAAGGACAGCCCTCGGAGCTTCATCCTTTATTGATGTGCAGTCCTGAATGTGTATTTTTGGAGGAGAGCTTTAGTGAGTATAAAATTTGTCTGACCTTCAGTTAAGAATATCTTGCAACAATGGCTTTAAAATGGCAAGAAACAAACACAAAACACCAAAGTATTCCAGATGTCCAGAATTACTGTTTCATCGTAGGTGATATTATTTTGAAATTCAGCTTAGTTTTCGGAGAGTTTGTTTAGGAAAGACATACGGTATGAATTCCTTCTGAAGAATCCTTGCACATGCTATGCTTGCTGTGATGCAAAAGTATCGATGGCAATGATGCCACTTTAGAATAACCCCAGATTCAGTCTTATAAATGCTAGTGGCTCCAACATACTGTAAGCAAGAAGAAAGCAGCAGTTTTCCTGGCAGAATGCCAGCGAAATGAGCAAGAATGTAGAATCCAGCACCTTCTAGTATATGGAGAAAAAAAATTAATTGTACATAAATGAAGATTTGGATTTCTTAATTTGATACTAACAAGCCATAGCAGCATAACCAGGTTGACAGTAGAATAAGCTTCCTCAGCAAGACCTGCTTTTTGTAATATTTCCAGCTTATTTGATCTCTTTGAAGGCTGAATCTGAGCTTTTGAGATATTTTATAGCCTCAAATTCATATTCCCTTTTAGTATTGACCAGTGCTCCTGGTATTCTGAGATTGCCTGTTAACCAGTGCCATATGTTATTTGATTAATTGCATTGATGAGTCAGCTGTTAATTTTTAAACTTTTCATTCCTATCAGTGTGTCCCATTGGAGAAATTACATACTGCAACTTGTAGCCATTTTGTTGCCAGATGAGAAGGAAGGGAGAAATTGGCAGAGAAACTTAAAAATTACTGTTTTGAGCCTCCTCTTCCAGTGAAGATTTTAAATAAAGTCTGTGGAGCTGCTCTGGATTTGCACTTGTGTAGGTAAATGCATCATTTAGTTGGTAGGCAAAGGCCAGGTCTCTAATGCCTTACCTAACTGAAAACACTTGGAAATAATACTAATTATATGGTGTAAGACCTATTTAAATGCTTTTAGACTTTAATTATTAACTACTTAAGAAGTAGTAAAGGCTTGAAGAAGTCATTTTATATTGGTTTGAGGGGATGTTAAAATAACAAACAGTTATGGCTTATTTACCTTTTTATTTCCTGCCACTTTGAAGGCAGTTTACTTTATTGGTACAAATTATATAGCTTTGAGGCTTTTGTGTTAGCAACTGCTATTAAAATTGCTATGTAGTATCTTTGAAAGTCAGAATATCCACCCTATCTTAAAAATGACTATTAACTACACTTACAACAACTGGCTCTGTACTCAGACATGTCTCTGCAATTACTGCTGAACATAGTACCAGATATCTAGAGTTACCTGTCAGTTTTATTTGCATGATTCATCTCTCAGTAACATGCTTTTCAGACTTTCCTACCTAAACTGTATTGTAGTACATTCCCCTCTCAAAAATCAACATCCAGGAACAGTAGGACTTTGGTCTGCCTCTTTTCTTTTCTCTTTTTTTTTTTTAAAAAAAAAACAAACTAGGGTTGGATTTTCTACTTCCTTTGATTAGAAGGTTCCCAGAAATAGTGAAGGACAAGCCTGACATACTGAAGCACGCAGCCGTGGGCAGTATACAGAACAGAATGTGTTTAAAATCTTGATTATTTATAGTAAGGAAATACTGGTTTTGATTAAATTGTCCCTTCTGTGGCACCACCCTAAGGTTGATGACAGCAGAACTGAGTGCGGAATTTAGCCTCGTGTTCTGCTGTCTATGAAACTGAGAACAAGGTATTGATGCTGATGCTGAGCTTTGTATGCATGGGGATCTTCTAGTGCAAGCAATGCTCTGTGCTGTGCAAGTCAGTCAAATGGTAGGAAGTTTTGGATTGATGGTCTGTTATAGACATACTGCTATACATATGAAAATACAGGCAGTTCCTTTTGTATTTAAAGGTTTTCAGAAACAGGGAGTCCAGAAGAGTCTTGCTGAATCTCAGCACCATTAAAGCTGGTGTCACCACCACCGAAATGAGTTTGTTCATGTGGAGCATGAGTTTATACTCGGTAATCTCAAAGGCAAGGCTGGCATACAGCTACTTTACTGCTCTTGTCTTCCTGAAGTAATCTTTATTACCAGAAACTGCATGGCAATTTGGTCATCCAAATGAAACAGAGCATGTCCTGAATGCAGCTTTCCATCTTATCTTGAAAGTGGCTGTGGTGGGCTATTGGCTTGGATAATATTAGGAAGGACCATATAGGTGGACATGTCCCACTCCTGTCACTCCCCTGTACCTTCATATCAATTCTGTAAGTTGGACTGAGTCTTGAGTTGCCCCTGGCTGGGGCACCCAGGAGATGTGTTTAGTGCTTTGCTCTTCTCCCTGGCTCCTCCGATGTATGAAGGCTTTGTCTTCTGCAGTTTCCCTGCCTGTGGGCAGTCCCTCTTCCTAGTGCCAGGGACTGTTCAGCCTTAGTAGTTGTCAGTGGTCTAGCAAAGGATAACATATGACATTTCTGGGCTGTCCTTTGCCTGTCAGGAACACTGAAGTAAGTATCTGCCTCTTCTCCCTCCTGTTTGCAAAGGAGCTGCCTAAAAATCAAGTGTCCTATTTTGGAGAAAATCCTATTTCCTGAAGTTTTTGTGCTGCATTGCATTGAACCTGATATTTTTCTTACCATTCAGGGCTGTCAAGGGCTTCCTGGGCTCTGCACTTACTGATGGGTCCTGCTTTGGAGCCATGAGAGTTTGTCAACACCCGTGGTATTATAAACAACACAACTGAGATTAGAGACTCGTGTTTTTCAGCTAAACAATTTTACTGTGTTTTTGTAAGGAGGTATCACAATAGCCAACTCTTAGTGATCTCTCTGGATTTCATGGGATGCTTTTAAGGCCCTTCCAGGTGGAAGTACATATGGACCATAAAGCTTTATCATTGTTCTTAGTTTTTGTATTATTTCCCGAATCAACCCTATAGCTCTTCTGTCTGTTGAAATATGGAGGTTAAGTTGATGGGAAATCGGCTGTTTCTAGCTTTCCATTTTAACTTCCTTCATAGAAGAGGAATAGTGCTGTTTGCCAGGAAAGGAGAGCCATATAGTCAGGAAAGCCTGTATATTCTTCTCTTCAAAAAGACTGTATTTCAGTCCTAAGTAACATGTTTTAGTTTGAAATAGTTTGAAATTACTTCTTTGGGAAGGGGGGAATCAGAACCCATTTTAAACAGAACAAACAGTAATGCTTCATTTAAAGCTTTAAAATCTTATTTTTCCATGGAATTCCCCAGGGCAGTTCAACAGAACTGGTCATGGAAGTGCAAGTGTTGCAATTGACTATAACAAGTATTTCTGTGCAGAAGATGTCAGTTGCAAATATTCTGCCCATACTTTGCCAACGGTTACTGGCTTAAAGCCTTGCAATGCCATGTGAAATTTAGTTCTATGGATGTGGCTGATGTGGCCTCACCTGGATGCATTATCTTGTTGCTTTACCAAAAAAGCATCACTCAAACCAGATTGCATTGTCTTGGTTTGTGAACTACATGGTTTGTTTTCACCCCATGTCCCAGAATAGCCCCAGTTGGCACCAGTAGCTATGAACTATGTATATTTATAGTGATGCTGCAGGCTACCAGAAATAGTGACCAAAGTGGCTATCGGCCAGTGGCTGCTGAATGCCCTTACGCTAATGAATTGAAAAGCTCATGAACCTCCTTGAGGGGAAAATGCAATCAGATTGTCTCTAATTATGACCCCAGATGATGATAGAGCAATCCAGAAATAGCAAAGCATGGGCCTGTGAACTCCCTTGATATAAGACAAACCTGGATGGGTCTGGGATTGGATCCTTCTTTTTCACTCAAAGACCTATTGTTCTGTTCCTGGAGGGACTGATTACAGCTGCATGAGGCAATAAATCAGCTCCTCCTCCTCTGGAAAAGAAGCCCCTTGGCACTCAGCTCAGTCCCTGCTGGCAAAAAAGTGCGGGGAATGGAGAGCCAGAGTTTCACACAACTGTGCCAAGCCCAAGACACCAGCTTGTAAATCACCTGGGTTCAGCCCCTTATGTCTGTACTCTGCAGTGGGAGAATGGCTACAGAAACCTCTGGTTAATGGAGTTACTGGGCATGGGGATTCTGTGTCAGTATGGCTCTGTGTTAAATGGGAGGTTGGCTGGTGCCTGGACAATATGGGTTTGTGTACACTCTGGGGTTGAGGCATGTCTTCATTACCTTATGTAGGAGTTGTATTAGGAACCCAATGTGGTTTTAGTGTCTTACCCTGCTGATCTGAGACCTTGCTTGGGTAGCATTTGCAATTTGGGAGTGGTTGGTTCTAGATCTTGGTGTTGTGGTGTTTGCCAGAGAGCTTAGGGGGCTTTGGGAGGAGGTCTTGTTGGTCATAAGGAAGTGGATGGTACAGAGCAGCAGGACTCCTGGGTTAAATCCTACCTCTGAATTTTCATGTGTTGAAATCACTTTTAAAATCAGTCTGTGCAGATCGGTAAGGTACCGCAGCCCTGAAACCAGGGCACTGGTTTTGTTTTCTCCTGCTAATCCAGAAGGCTTTGAGCCATTTTACTACTAAAGCATCTGTTTACCTCTAGCCTAGTGGGGTGCTGTTAGCTTCCTCTCTTCCTTTTTCTGAAGTTCATAGCTCGAAGGTGCTCCCTGAAACACCTGAGATGAGTTTAACTGGAGAGATGCATCCCATGCCAGCTGCCATCATGACTAGCAAAGTTAAAGTTTACCAGTTATTTTTTGGACGATGGATCCTAATAGTTTTTCAGCACTTCAGCAATGTTTGATAACAGAAGGTAAGAGCATAGTGTTAGGCCTAGAGAGCATTAGTGCTGCAGCATCCTAAATGGTGGTCAAAGATTGTAGAAGGATGAAAGCACATCTGACCTGTTTGGCAGGATAGGCGAGAACATTAGGAAACCTCTGTGGTTTTATTTTTCCAGGTGATTGCTATTGTAACATGTTGTCTTGTTCTGTGTTTTTTTCTCTTAGCTGTTGTCAGGCTTGTATATTTAGGCAGTAGTCTGATGTGGGTATGATACGGTCAGGTCCCTGCTGTGCCTTACACGAAGGCCCTAATCTTGTCCCTAGTAAAGATGACAATGCAGAAGGCACTGGAAAACTAGAGGTCTGAGAAGTGTTTCTGTAAGTGTGCTGTATCGCAGAGGCACATCCTTACAGAAACGAAGATGAAGGGACTGAAGTAGCAGTGTACATAATTGTCACTTTTGTTACAATTGCTAATCATCTGGCATTTCATAACATCTTTTTCTCCTCCTGTGCTGTCAACTCCAATACCTGCTTTACAATCTTACATTCATTGGGATGGCAGAAGATTGGGATCCTGCAACTGCTTTATAACTGGTTTGCTGTGAGACTCAGCAGATGGAAATTACCTTGAATGGTAAATGAAGTTACAAGTCCATGTGATTGAATGCCAGCCTGCATCACTGCCCTCTTCACACTGCCTGTGTAACGTTTCTGTTAGCTATAACTGAAGGACTTGTTCATTTGTTTGCACCATTTTGCAGGATATCCTAGACTTATGTCTAAAATATAATACTAATATTTTTCCTACTGATAAGGCCTGATCAATAAAATCCTTCAGTATAAGAGATTTCACTCACATAAAACATTTCATACTTTTGAATATCAAAGAATCTTTATAGAGTTGTAAAAATGTTATGAATCTCATATATAATCTGACTCTTAATCTATAGATGTTTTATAAAATTATTACAGTAACCTTATTTTATTAAGTTTAACATAGTGTCATTGGTTTGGAGTAATAATCTGTAAAGTTTCCATGCACAGTGAATCTCATTCTTCATGCAGAAAAAGATCTTCAAAGACAAATATTTGCAGTAATAGAAAAGGCAACATGGAGAAATGGTGTCAGAGAATGTTATTCTTTGTGTAATTGTTTCCTTTCTTTTCCTTATGGATCTTCACTGGAGGGAAATACCCAGGGCTGTGTGTGGATGTGTGTGCCTCTAACAGGTAGCTAGTTTTAATCCCCTTTCTGTGAGGGGAGGGGATTGGGAATGTTGAATGACAGGGTTTAGTAGAGTTGTGAGTCTTTAATGTTTGAGGTCTCTCAGGTACTGGTTAGCTTGGTTTTGTGGGTGGTGGATGCATTTGGGACTGTTCCAGAGGGATCAATGAGCCCCTCTCACCAAACCCTGCCAAGGCCATCCCACTGGTTACAGATACTTGCATAAACGTGTACGTCCACCACTGAGGAACAATGGAGCCAAATCAATAAGCGTCTCTGTCTGTGGGTGCTTTTCCTGTGTTTGCCTTGTCATATTCCCTTTGACTTCTGTGGTCATGCCTCTCCTGGCACAGCTACCTATGCCAGTCAGTAGAACTGGCACATCTCAAGTCAACATCTCAGGCTCTTAGGCTTTTCATATTTATGCTGCTGGTGCTTAAGCAAAGATGCCTGTAATGCTCTATACCTGATATTGTCTATCTGAATAATGTAGCCATTTTGCCAGTACAGGGTAGAAACCCAGGAAATCAAAATCCTTTTCTGAAAATGTTCCATTTTGTTCTTTTGCAAAGCGCAGCCAGGAACAAGCAGCATCAGCTCCTTATGGTGTTAGAGCACTTCTGGAGTAACACAGCTCACCTTGTATAGTCAGCAATTGTACCAGCAGTCAATTAGAAATATTGGCAAAGGCAAAGACTTTCAGGCCTGCTATAGACTTGAATAACTTTTTGGAAGACCCATCTCCTGCAAAGTTCAAGTGGTTTAATATTGCTTCTTCCCAGACTAAGAAAAAATGAGATGGGAAATTTGTGGGACATAGAAATCCATTCAGCAACATTGAATTGCTTTGGTATTTCTGTTCAAAACCAGCTCAACATCTCAAGGATGTTCAGGTGACATGCATTCATATGACATTTAATGTTTTGCCAAAAGAGCCCAAAAGCTTCATTTTCATCGACTTCGGTGTTTTCTTCTAATGACACATGGCT
>NW_009610986.1:9792-64946 GCF_000690535.1 Cariama cristata | reverse complement strand
ACTCTTTCCTCCCCTCAAATCAGTCTGCCTGGTGAGATGCCAGCCTTTGTAATGTACAACACTAAGTTGTTGCATAGCTCTTTGTATTCATGGGTATCAGTGCTACAAAAAGGAAGCCAAGAGCTTTATTGGTGTTACAAAGGAAAATGAGACACAGAGTAGAAGCAACTTGCTCAAGGTCACCCTCTAAAGTGCTGGGATAACTCTCATTCTAGCACAGTTAGCAATAAAACACCTTTTCCATCATACTCTGAGCTAGAACATCAGAAAATTCATATTCTTAATGAAAGACAGACTCCTTATTGTACTGTGGAAGATGTAGTTCTCCAGGGACTTTCCCTCAATAAGAGAATGGGGGTATGAACCACAAGTTTGAAGCAGTGTGTTACTAGGGAAAGGCAACTGAACTTACTAAAAATATTCTTCAACTATTTTGGGTTAGTTGAACATGTCAGAACATTCTTATTTGGCCCTGTGTGCTACTTCACTACAGTTATCCTGATGAGACTGTCTCAGTGTTGGAAAATGCATGTTTTGTTTTGTTTTTTTTCATGCATAATGGGGGGGGGGGAATCCAAAAGACACTTCTCAATGGTGGTAATGAAGGAAACCTTGGGGCTTGTTGAGGAAGCATTTATAGACCTGGTTCAAAAGCAGATGCTTTTGCTCTGAGTGAGAATATTGTTGCCCTCTTTTGGCATAAAGAAATAGTAGGAAGCTCAGCTTGGAACAGTAGTAAGTCAGCATGGTATTTATGCCTACTTCTAGCACTTAGGATATTTGGGATTTAGGGGCTTTGAGGAAATGGGATGTTTTCTGCTATCGACCCAGGTATGTAAATATCTCAGTGTGTATAGAGGGAGATTGGAGGATGCAGATCTTAGTCTTAAATTAAAGTTTTTGTGGCATTAAGAGAAAGCTAGGTCTCTAAGGTGTTCACTTTCTTCCTCCACCTGCCAGCATCCTGAGCATCCTTGCAGGAGTACTGTGGTCCTTATAAACTGGAGTACAGTGCCCGACCTGCAAAGCTTTTGACTGTCTCCAAGCATCAACCTCCCCAAAGGAGTAATACTGACACAGAAGAGGAGTGTGCTGAGGACAGAGCCATGCCTTTGTTCAGGGTGGTGAGCATGGGGGTTGTGCTCTTGGAGGCATAACCCAGCATTCAAAGGCAGCCTTTGAATTGCAACTTCAAAAACAAGTTACCTGCTGGAAAATCAGGGAGTCCAGGGGAACAGTTGCATAATGCAGACTTAAATGTGTATTTTTCTCAGAGATGGGTGTGAGCTGCTCAGCAATTCAGAGGTGAGTGCATGTTCTTTAGGTTATGTCTTTCAGAAGGTAGGACCTGGGATCTCAATAAATTAATAGAAATGGAAGCATACAGAAGTATTTATGTGTAGATGATGCTGCTGTCTGTTACAGAAAAGGATATATCAAAATACAGAGTTTATTTCTCTAGCCTACACATAAGAATATACTTTGAAAAGATCTGGTCCCCCAGTTCTTAAGTGTAGCAATTTAGGAATTTGTTAGAAAGTCTAGACTTTCTCTATTCAGAAACTAACAGAAACATCTGGCGGGTTTTGGTTTTTTCTTTTACTCTAAATTTGAATTGTTCACTCTCAGTGGTTCGGTGTCTCATGGTTGATTGCTCTGTATGGAAGATGGATATTTCTCAAAGATCTATGTGTAGTGTTCACAATATCAGCTGCTGTCTAATCTCTGCTCAGATAGTATTGAAAAGCAACAAACAAATGGGAAGACACTTCTCAACATTTGAAGAAAAAGGCTGAAGATAAGGACTGGTTTATAGTGTGTACTTTCCTCAGAAAACAATGTATGCCAGAAGAAATGATTTGTTAAGTTTGTGTAAATCTGTCCTGCCGGCTAGTTATTTTCAGGCATTGCCCCCAGGTGACAGGCTGTTTCTTATATAAGTCTGAAAAAACTGTCTGAATGTTAAATTCCACCTGGAAAGTAGTCAGAAGTTTGGGGTGGACATGAGACTGTTACTGTAGTTATATTCCCTGCATGAACTGTTGCTTGGTACGTTGGCAGGATCATGGAGTATTAATTTAAGCCCTGGATGCTTTCTTTGTGGTGGTATCTTAAAACCAAAGGGTAGTGCTCCACTCTGAGTGTGGGTGGTGGCCACAGGGACTGATGACAACAAACAGATTTATCCTAGGCTACAAACTGAGCTCCAGGGTGCTCCTGCTGCTGCAGAACTAGTCATATATACAAAATGGTCCCAAAGCTGGTGCAATCTCGCTTTTTTTTTTCCAGGCTTGTGCCTGTCTTTTCCCAGCCCAGAGTTGTGAAACAGTGGTTAATGGTAGGCTGGACAAATTGAAAGAAAAAGTTGATGCTATGTAGCTTTAGCAGCCCACTAATTGCTGTCAGTTGCATTTGATCAGCAGAGTTTGAGCAATGACTTTCTATCCATTCTTGAGGTAACTAGAGAAAGAACAGGATCAAATCCCTACCCTGAGTTTGTATTGCCTGTAAGTCTTGTATACACACATCTTGAATCCTTCTCTGATGCTTTAGAGGAGCTAAATGAATAATGTACAGCCTTGAGGAGAGCGGCGCTAATTGCTTAGGAATAATCCTTGCTAAGGCAAATGTATTTTAAGTAGAGTCTCAAATGTCTGCCTCAGCAAGCAACTTGCCTAAGACACCCTGATGGGCAGGTGCTGAGCTCCAGTAATTCTTCTGTGTGGATATGAGACTGCTTAGGTCTGCTGCAATACACAGTAGGGTATGGCCAAAGAAATTACAAAATCATTGTTTGTCCTACGGAATATGGATCTCTGAAAGCCTATTTTCCAGCTGGGCACTTTGGAGAAGTTTTAATGTGGATCTGAACACTGTCTTGGCATAGTATGTGTGTTTATGCTTTTGCACCCCGCAGATTCTCATTTGCCAAATAAATTAGTGCCCCACAGGTGACTCTTTGGAAAGTGAAGTCATCCCTGAGTGGTCAGAAACAGCCAAAGGTGCCCTGAAATAGGAGAAATCTGTCCTCATCATTCTTGGATGCTTCTGAGTTTCTTCCCCTCAAACCTTGGTTTTTTGCCCTTCTGGAAAGTCCTAGGGACTAGGGTACAGCATTATTGATGGTGACAGCTTAGCTTTTTTCAGAAGAAGGGAAAATAATATTTTAATTGATTTGTTAATTACAGATCAGGGTCAGACACTATCTGTGGAAAAGTAATTGGCTTATTTTTATCTGATTCCACATTGGACAAGTGTCTCTGTTGCAGCATTTGTTAGCTGCTGGTACCCTCATGCTACGCAGTAAGTCAGTGGCCGTGGGGAATAAAACAAGCTGGGAAGGGTGTGCGGGCAGTGCCCATCGCTGATGGAGTACATGGTACCTGCCCTGGCCGGAGGGGATGGACTGCAGTCTTGGGTGGCTGCTGCTCAGACAGGCTTTGCCAGCCCAGGATTCACACATTTCCAAGGTGTTGTTTAGAGGAGTTTGATTACCAGGGATAGGTGTTGCTGAGCCTGTGCAGCTCTGATTTAAACAGCTGTTGTCAGGACAGGCGGTCACCATATAGCTGTAGAGAGGAATACAGGAGGGGGATGGGGAAAGGTGATCAACTGATTCCCTGGTTTGAACTCCCCAAATAAGCCTGAAATCTATTTTATTCTGCTCTGAAATAATATTCTCCTTGCCTAGGAATTAACATGGTGTGATGGTATTCCAGCATCTTAAGCGGGATTGAGGCTGTGATGTTCTGTGCCCTGGAGAGTCACTGCCTCAGAAATCTGTCGGGCCTCTGCAGTTGTCACTTCCACATTGTATCGGCATCCTCAGCCTCATCAGTATTTCAGTTTGAAGCAGCATGGGCTTTTGATCATAAACCATTTTACTTTCAGGACAGCATGAAGGAAAGTGCGTTATGCTTTGCTTGGAGGAGGGGAGGGAGACAACCATGGCTTTGTGTGTGTATTCTTGCAGCATGCTGAGCCCGAACCTTCTAACTTAATGGGACAGATTTGCAAATTCACACCTGCAAATTCTGCCTTCCCAGGGTTTTTGTGCGCAAACTCTTTATTCATGCCCCGGAGAGCAGCCTACACCTGCTTCATCTTGCCTGTGAGACGGGCAGCTCAGATCAATTGACAGCTTGCTCTCTCTGGTAATGAATGCTTCATCCTGCAGCACTGACCTCCTTTGGGGGGGTACTGAGGCTCCCCCAGGTAAGCAAGGGCCAGAAACACAGCCCTGCCCATCCATACTGCAAATACTGTCACAGCGCAAGTGCAATAAACCTGTATAAAGCACTGCTGCTGTCTAAGCCCACAGACCTCCAAGCTATCAAGAAAAGCTTTTAATTTTTTTTGCTGGTGCCTGCATGTAAAACATCAAGGAGCTGTAGTACACAGCTGCCCATAAGTCTGGCCTTGTTTTTCCTTCTTCCTAACAGTGCTTCGTGCATTGCATTTTTCCTGAGACAGGAAGCTCAGGCTTCCATAACCATGGAAACCTGGTTTGTCTTTCCTAATAGCTTCAGCTGTATTCAGCATCTGTCTCCCTGGGAAAAGGAAGGCTGCAAGCTACGGGTTAGTTGTGTGCACGTCTGAGGATGCTAAAACCCTTGAGCATCTCTAGCAGGCTCCTGGCCCACCAGAACAAAGCAGCAATGCTGAGGTAATGCTTCAGGGGCTTATAAAAGATATGCCAAGCAGGAGGGGAAAGTAGGGAATGAAGGAAGGCTCTCCTGGGGCAGGAAGGTGTTATGAAGCTGAATAAGAAAATGCTGCGTTTTGGTTGTCTTGCTTTGTGTGGTTTGGCTTGACATGCTGGGCCTGTGGAGCTTTCTGTTGACTTTAATGCTTTATAAAAAGCCATTTTCCGTTTTAAGTTAGCACCCTTTAAACAGCTTGTAGCAGAGAATGAAATCTGGGTATAAGCTGGTGAACATAAAATAAGCTTTGAGATGTGGTAAGTGCCTCTTTGGTAACTGTGTGTCTCTGTACAGCCCCTCAGTTATTGGAGGAATGATTGCTGATAAATGTGTCTCATGGCTCTAATTTGGTGTTAGCAGTGTTGCCTGACTGGTTAACATGGAGAAAAGTGGGGAGAAGTTTTTTAAAAGGAGACTTAAACTATTTCAAGAGGGTTCTTTCTGCTGCATTTCTGCATAGACATGCATATGTCTCCTATGGACTGCAATTTAAACTTTCCTCTCTGACTCTGAAAGCTAGATGTATCAAATAAAAGCTAAGTGCAGTTACAGCCCCAGACTTCAGGCTTCCAGGAGAAGCCCTGCAGACTGCCAGCCTCTCAGAAAGGCATTGCAGGAGCTGGCAAAGCTGTGCTCCTTTCCTGGTGTGCAGAGTCCTGTGTCTCTTAAATGGAGGAGCTGGCTTCGTGCGAGCTTTTGGAAATGTGTGGAGAAGTGTTTTCCTGCACCAGGGATGTGCTTGGTGCAGTGACCCGTGCCAGGGCACTCTGTAAACTGGAGGCAGAAGCAGAAATAGAAGCAACTTAGTCCACTGGCAAATCACAACCTCAGTGTGTCCATCTGTGAAAGGGACGTGATAATATTCCACTGTGGATGCTTTAAGGCTTATTTAGTGTTTATGAAAGGTTCTGAACTTTTGGATGGTATCTGCTGTAGAGGGCACTTATAACAGTCCCCAAATGTTTGCATTGATACAGCAGGCACATGAAAACACTGGCGTCTTCCTAGTGTACAGTATACAGAGATGCTGGAATTGCTCACAAGTTAAAATTGGATGTTTCTAAAACAAACTTATAATATTAATCTGATAGCTATCATCTGGAGGTGTTGTGAGCATGAAGAAAAGGAAAATAGTTGCAGGTAAAATCTTGTAAAGTCCAGGCTTGAGGTTAGTGCCTGAACAATAAAAGCTGTTTGGGAAACGCTTCATGCCTCTGCTTAATATAGCTGTTGATGTTCTATATCTGAGCACAGAGGCACCAGTCTGTGTGATGGGTCCACGTTTCTTCATGGACATGACAAGCACAAATCTCTCCTGTCTCCATAACAGTGTAGTACGAAGGTTTTCATGCCAGTTGCTGCAGGGTTAGAAGATTGGACCAAATCAGGGAGCCAGTACTCCAAACTTGCCTTCTCAGTAGGGACTCTGGCCAGCACAGCTGTGCAAGATGTAGCCTTGTAATAACAGTACACCTGATAGAAACAATTTTTAGTTTTCTGGCTCCTTGCGTGTTTGGTAAGCAAAGAACCGAACGTCTGTCTCTTGTCTGCAAAATCTAAGTAAAGATCTTGGGAAGTGATCTTGCCTGTGTGCATCCACATACACAGCAACTGCTGTAGGTTATTTTACTTGCATTTAGAATACAATGTTTTTCCCCACGGCTTTTTTGGTATTATAGATGATTTCCCACTCCTTGCTTACACAAAGTGAAATGATCTTTGATCAGGATACCTGGATCCCCATCTGTTCAGAGTACTAGTCTCTATTTTCAACCTGGACCTGAGGAACCTTTTCCTCAAGTAAATTTAATCAAGATTGCTCCTTCTAATTAAGCTTCAATTAAAAGGTATTTTATGACCAAAAAACCTTTTTTGTTAATGCAAGAGCCAGCTGGGAGCACTTTTTCCCTGTAGGAGCTCTTGGGAGCCAGCAGTTCCAGCTGTTAGATGTCAGAAGTGCACCAGAAGTACACTGAGCTGTTTCAGTGCTTGACACCACTGTTAGAAGGGACCCTGAATTGCTCCAGGTCTGCAGTTATTTTGTCCTCCTGTAATGGAGGTTCCTCTGGTAGTACTAAACAGCAGCTCTATTTGTCCAGTGACTATGGACTAAAATATACAAACTCTGTGCATTTTTATATATATGTGTGTGTACATGTGCATGCATATATATAAAAAAATGCACACGCTTATTAACTTTGCTACGACAGCAGTCATAGACCAGACTGTCTATGCAACTGATGGGATGTAGTGATGGCAAATGTTACCTGATCTATCTCTGGTAGCAAATTAGCTTAATTAGATCAATAGTGCAAATAATGCCTTTTTTGCTCCAAGTTGACTCTAGCATTTATAACATAACACAAGTTCTCTGTATCAACACTTACGGAGTTGAGATTGCAGCTCTAACAATATTCAGTTGATCTGGCATAGATGTTGGGGTGTGTGTGAGAGAAACAACCCCACCTGGAAGCAGACACAAAGTTGGACCTTCTCTGAGTTGTGCTAGAGAATATCTGTTCTTCTGAGTCTGTACTTAAATCAAGAGTTGTATGATGACTTTGAGTTGGGTCTAATAATGGAGATGTGATAATGAGTGGAAGTGCATTCATGAAGAACAAGTCAGCATCAGGAACTAGGGCAGGTGATTCTTGTAGATACATTGATTTGAAGTTGCCAGGGTGACTTTGGTTTTTTGGGGCTAGTGGTAGGTGCTGGTTCTGTCTGCTGAATTGCATTTTCCTGGTGACCAGTTTCTTGCCAGCCCAAGACTATTTATGGACAAAAGGGTGAATGAGTGACTACTGTTTGGGGTACATTTGCAGAGCTGAGGAGCCCAAATGAATGCGAATGCAGAAGTGACAAATCATCCCATAGCTGCTGAGAAAAATAGCTGATAACTGCAGCTGTGGTGCAGGCTGCACTTACTGTTAATATTTTTTGCATCAATAAGATAAGTCTGCAAAGAAGTTATAGTTAAGGGTCAAGTTCAACAGGTTGGCAACTGAGCTGGGAAGGAGAACAAGCTGGTGGGGTGGTTTCAGGACACCCTGGTAATAATCCTGCCTGTCCACTTATTTGCTCTGTGACCTTAGTCAAGACTTGTCCCTTTACTATGCTTTTGATGTGCAGTCAGTTTTTTGATTTACCTGTTCAGACTGGAAATGCTTGACAGCCACTGTCCCTTTTTGTCTGTGTATGGTACTTAGTGCTTTCAGTCCAGATTCCAATCATTCCTTCAGGATGCTACTGAGCTAGAAATGATCTAGTAGCAGTTATGATATATAAGGAGCTGAATGTGATTGTCAAGGGAAAGTATGTCTTTAGGGAGTATGTTAATAGTTTACATGTCTCTCATCTCTAGTAACAAGCTCTCTAAAACTGAGGGAAATCTGGAGGCGGTGGGTTGATCTTATTAACGCATGAAAGAAGGGAGCATGGAAAACAATGAGGAACTGGGCAGAGCTGGATGCCTTTAGCTTCCAGAACTGGTGCAAGGCTCAGACCTCTTCAGTCTGGTAGCCTGGGGCCAGTTAGAGGTGGCTGTGGCTAATTCAAAGTAGCTCTAAGCCGTAGCAGTCTGTAAAGCTCTGTATGTGGCTCAGCTCCTTGTTGCAGATGTGCTGCCTCCCTTCACCGTCTTTAGAGCTGCGGCACACAATTACGCTGTGGCAGCCTGAACTCACTGGCCAAACGTTATTGGCCATCTTGAATTACTGCCTGTCAAATAATACTAAAATTATGATGTAGTTACAGATGCTAAAGCAGGTGTGTTGCATCTGAGCCTAAAGAACGCAGATGGAGGCACATGCAGAAGGGTGTAAACCTGATATTGTCCGCATTAGAGAGTGAGGACTGCAGAGCTAAGCAGGTATGTAGCTTTACTTGTGCAAAAGTTAGTGCTGATCTCACCTAATAGGATCAAAACACAGCTTTTCTTAAATATGTACGATCCAGAGATGCTGCACTATGCTCTGTAGTGCAGGTTAAATCAGATTACTGCAGTGACTGCTTTTGGACTCTCGAGCCAAGAAGTGACCATGGGTTGTTTTTTTTTGGTGTGTCGTAGGCTTTCCTGCTAGAGGAGGTGTGTGCAGGTACTTACTAAGTCAACATGCTGTGTTAAAGGAACATCCTTGAGTTGCCAGGAGACCTTTAGCTGGATTCATGATCTGGCTTTTCAAATGATTAACCAGTCTTGATTTCAAGAGATCCTGTGACAGACAGCTTAGCTTGCACAACACACAAGGCAAGGAGAAAAGTGTGAGAGATTTTCTACTTTTCCTTTTGGCTCTCAGTTCCCTCAGTTTGGAGCTCAGCTGGGTCTGAAGCTGCACCTCTCCCAGGAGTGAGATGCCACCAGTGGGCTGGTTGCCACTGGCAGGGGTGCACAGCTCCTGGCTGCTGCAGCAGGGTAAGGTCTCGTGTGCCATAGGGCCTGTGCTGAGCAGATGCAAAAAGCTGCTCCTCTGAGCAGAGGCAGTCAGGGAGTGAACCAAACGGATCTAAGTTGTAGTGCCAAACTTTTGGCTGTTCTGAGGTTTGAATTTTGGGTTTGATTCCAAATGTAAAGATGCTGTTTTAAGAAGCAAATCTAAAAAGTCCGAACTACCCTGTTTTTAAAGATACCATGCATGTCTCTGTAGGGCTACTTCTGCCACTGCTGCCTTGTGTGACCCGGGTATGGTAACATACAATGAAAAGGTGGCAAGGTATGGGCACGAATTTTCTAGTGGTTGGGGACTGTAGTGCCTCTTCTTAGAAATGAAGTTGAAGATGCTTTGAAAGGTAACAGATTTGATAAATGATTGCACACTATTTTAAATGCAATTAAAAGTCATATGAAGAGTCTCAATTTAAGGCATCCTCAATCACCAGTCACTTCTGGAAAGTAAGTAATGTTTTATCTCATTAGCAGTGCATACAGAGCTAGAGCTATATAACTGAGTCTGGAAAAGGGTCTGATAAAAATCTCTGTATCATTTTGTCCCCAAATCCAAAAAAAGCCAGAAAAATGTCTCTAATCAGAAGGTTCCTCAGCTGGACAGTTGCTTGTGTGTTCTTTAAAATAATAGATTCTTTCCATCTCTTCCTCTGACAGATCTCTTGCTATATGCTGTCACTATCTCCCTTGCTTTACCCTCTATGATGCTTAATATTGGAGAACCAAAAACCCATTTTCCTGTTTGAGAAGGCTCCTATAGCAGCTGAAGTTAATAGAAGTGAAGATGATGTAAACCTAACCCCATAGAACTTACACAGCTGGATAAAAGCTTAAGGCCCATGAATTTTGAAGTATATTTTATCCATGTGTTTTGAGCTTCTAATAGTTATATTGCACAAAGTGGAACAGATCCTGAAAGCCCTGGATTTCAATGGTTAGTGCGGAGGCTTCTGTGCAGACCAGCACTTAGAGGTGACAAGCATCCCTTGCAGGAAGGAGACCTGCTTCATGTTCTGTCCAGCCCTATGGGATGTGATAAGGTGTTGCAGACCTGCGTGGATCTCCAAGTCAGTAAAACGTAGAGTGGGCTCCAGACTGCAACCTTGCTGATTCAGACCCTCATATGTTTAATTAGAAGAGTCATTTCCTCAGGCCAGTCAAGACTAGAGTTGGTGGTTACTCCGAAATAGAGGGAAAAGGATCAGCTAGAGGTCTTCCATGAAGAGCTGAGGGTTGTGCTGTTTCAGATGACCAACAGGCTCACATAGACTGATTGCAGAAACCAAAGCTCCTGTGAGCATCCAGTGAGGATGCTCCAGTTTTGTTTCTAGTTATTTATGTCTGCTGGTGCTTTGGAAACATCTTTGTGGGTCTCCGCTACTATGCAGCCTTATCAAGGAGACAGATTTAAACCTAAAAACTCAAGGGCTCTAGAGACTGAATTCAACTTCTAAGGGAAATGCAGTTTTCCTCAGCTTAAAATAACTTTATTTATCATGTCCTTTACTCTTCAAGGTCTCTTTCAAGGCTGTGCCTGGATTGCGTTTTGACTTGTGCAGACCAAAGCTCCTGTGAGGAAGGAGGGCCAGGAAATTCAGGGAAGGCAGTTTGGGGCAGGCAGGGGAGGGGAAGGGAAGGGGGAGAAATGCTGATAAGGATGACGAACAGTTTCACCTTCAGGAGCGATGAACTGTGGGAGAGTTGGCTGCATTGAGGGTCTGGCACAGCTTCAGCATGCGCACGTGGGGATGGATCAGCTGAGAGAAATGACTGCATTTATTCAATGAATTTACATGAGGTGCCTGCGTTGCCAGAAAGGGATGGGCTCCCTCCTCCAAAACATCAGTGACTCTGTGCAGAAACGGCAGGAGTGGAGCAGCAGGCTCGGCAGAGGGACGGGGCTGGGAATTTTTTAGCAGAACCTTTCCTGTCAAGGTTGCTGCATGAGGCACCCACACATAGTGTGGGGTTCAACCGCCCCTGCTGTTCCTGGGGTCTGGCTCTTAAACTGAATTAATAACAGTTACACATAGCCAGACTGCTGCTGGCTGCTCTATAGGCTGCTTCTGCCTCTAGCCAAACTCTCTCTCGCCTTTTCCCCTAGGCCTCCATCTCTAGAAAACCACCAGCAGCTTCTTGCACATCTGATTTGAGGTATCAGCTTCTGCTCTGTAGTTGTGTTTCCATTAAAAATAGTGCCTATATGCAGGATATAGGATGGGAAGCATTGATCTGCAGTAAGTGTAAGAGAAGGAGGAATAGGTATGTACCGAAAGTTCAGAGCCACAAATGCTTTCATAGCATGTGGTGAGAGAACTGGGACTTGAGGTGGGGAGTCCCAAGGCACCTCATGCATCCTTTGGACTCTCTCAAAGTATACCACGCTCTGCAAAACAAAGTCCACTTGCTTCTGTGCTCTTATTTCTGGCCCTGAGGAAATGTCCTGCCACAAACCTATGGCACACAGGAGTCAAAGAGCTTGTTAAGAAAACATGCTGAAGAGGTTAAATTACTTATTCCTTAAACCTGCTAGGTTGTTAACAAGGTAACTGTTAAATAGACTGCCCAGGCCTGTGATCTGGGTGCATTTATCCTAAGGGGCCCCCCAGGAGCTCTTCTTGGCACAACCTATTGAGCGAGAAAGAACTGGTCTGCATTGGGAACTGATGGGGGTCCTGCAGCTGATGCTCTGCTCCCTCAGCTTCCAGAGCCAACGAGCGTTTGAAGGAAAGTATCTCCCCTAATCCTTCTAAAAAAATTAAATATTCATTGTTTATTGTGTATTATTTAATCTTAAAATGGGATTTCTTTAAGGATTAGAATCTTTACTTTATGCCTGGTTATAGATGTTGCCTTGCTGCATGGTCCAGGGGTCCTGTAGGATGTGAACTGAGCTGAAGCTCCATGGGGTTCGGGCTCCGTGTGAACGTGCATGTTCTACTCCCAACAGTTACGTTTTGTGGGAGATGCTAAGGAATGAGGTAGTGTGATAAATTCCAGCTTGGTGAGGGGATGCTGGCCAGCCCATGGTACAGCAGAGATGCTTCAGTCTTAAACTTTCATTCCTGAGAACTGCACAAAGCCTGTTCCCAGTGGCACGCCACAGTCCCCACCTTGGACTGATGCTCCTGCTGTAGGGGCCTCATGGGACACGCAGAGCTGCTTGTGTAAAGTCTGCGCTAGGAAAATAATTCCCTGGCTGCTCTGAATTAATTCCTTTTTTAGCTAGAAAGTTGTAGGGGGGGGGGGGTGGAATTAATTCCATCATGTTTTTTTAATGTGTGATGGAGAATCCATGACAGCTTTTACCGTCCTGCATTCAGCCTTACTGACAGGTATCAGTACTGGTAATACTGTCAACATCAGCATTAACTTGATAGAGTTTACAATCACAAACATGTATTGTTTTGCACCCAACTTTGTCTGGTTTTGTATTTCCTCTTGTTAGACTGGATTTGCTAAAGGACAGAGATCTTTAATAGAATTTCTGTTCCTTATGTAGGTACTTGCAAACTGTGATCAGATTGTCCTATTAACCTTCTCCCTTCGTTAAGGAGAACAGATGGTGCTTCTGGAGCCTTTCTCTAAGCTGAGCTTTTTGGTCCTTTAATCATCCTCTTGGTTCTTTGCACTGGATCCGTTTTTTCAATATTCTTATTGAATTGCAAGCATTAAAACTTATCATAATTTTGACAGTATTAATGTCAAATGCCACACACTGAATTTTTTTTTTAATTTGAGCTGCCTCTCTGAGCTCTCTTGACCACAGGACCATTCGAGCACAGTGTGCTTAGCTGCTATTTTTCCATCTTAACCAGGAAGTTCCTACCAAAATCAGTGACTTCACAGGATGCTGTTCCCATCATCTGTGTTGCTCTGTGTGTGTGTGGCAGTACTGAAGTCTTGATTCTTTGCATCTTATTTAGCCATGCAGATCTGTTTGTCTCTTCTCAGTTATTTAGCAGTCCCACACTGTTTGAGAAGTAATGATTTTAGGCTCTCTTCCACTCATTAACATGTGTTTACATCATAAAGCCAAGGACCCGCCTCTGCCAAGTCCTCAGTAGGAACATACATGTATACCTGTGACTATTCAGTCACCACTGCATGAGATCATTTTCATCCGTTAATATGTGTCATATTATTTCATCATCTTAAATCATCATGTAGTGTGAAGCTAAATTCTGTATGGAAAATCAATAATGCTATTTTAATGAGTGCAATCAAGTTAAGTAAAAGTTTAATTGTTGTTTTATACTTCTTTAAAAAGTCAATAATAGTAGATACTGCCTGTTCTGGAGAATTTCCAGTTTATACAGATTAATTTTGTCACTCTTGGTTTACTGGGGACCATTGTTAGGATTTTCTATTTACTTCTTAAAATACTTGGCACATCAGCAGGTTTTGTTCCAGCCACTGTGATTTCCATGTGCCCAAGATATGTTTAAAATTGATGTCAATAATACAGAGCATTTCAGGATGTTCTTTTAAAACTGTGGTGTGAGTCATCCAAACCTGCTGAATTTAGGTTCTGCTTAATTTGCTGCGCTTCAAGGTTCTGCTTAGTTGGTATTAGAACAAGGAGCATAGAACTGATGTTACAACATACACATATACCACCTAACTACTGTCCATGTGCAATGAAAAGTGTTAAAAATCTCTTGTAATTTTTTTTGACCCCTACCATGTGGAAATGATTAAAATAGTATTGGAGTAGTCTTTAATTGCCTCAAAACCCATCTATATGGCTCTTAATTTTACTAGCTAGATTCACCTCTGTGCCTTTATTTATAAACTTACAGTTCCTAGCTTTTGGCTGCTTGTCATCACCTTTTCCTTTCTCCAGGGTGATACGTATTTAATCCTGTGCTTCTAAGTGGCTTAGTGTTGGACACAGCATTTTTGAGTTAGTACATTGTCATCTGGATGGTGGTGTTAACATTTGGAGGGCATTTTGGTAACAACCACGTGGGACCTCTGGTTTTTCCATGCTGAAATCTACTGCGATATCTCAGTTTTTATTATCCGTTCTTGATGGTTAAAGAACAAGAGTAAAATCTCAACTTTATCTTTTTCTGAGCTATCATTGACTCAAGGACAGGAAATACTGAGAGTTTGTTCTATTTGTTCTTTATTTACCATTCCCAAATAGGTTAAAACCACCGATTTATCCATATTTCTGTTTTGTGACTGTCTGCCAGGATGCAGCACTGATGAGTAGTGGAGTTTTCAGAAATGAGCAATCCTGGCTCCTCTGATGTGTTGTAGTCCTACTTCTGCTGTGTAGACAGATAAAACAAATTAACCTAATAGGAGACATGCAGAACATGCAGAGAGGAACCAAATTCTGAGGTTTACTTCTTGCTTCAGTGTTTTGTGTGTGGTGTGGTTTTTTGTTTGGTGTGTGTGGGTTTTTTTTTCCCCTCTGCTATCAATGTTTTGCTGTTGGTTTCTCACTTGTCTGGTCAAACCCAGAAAATCTTCCTTTTGGTAAGACATACATCCCACTTCTAACAGTTGGTGAAGCATTACTGCATAAAGTCAACATCTGTGCCCTGCAGGGTTCCCTGGTTTAGCACTTGTGAGCTGAAAAAGGTACTTTTGAAGAACAGTGAGGAGTTCTCTTCAGGTGAATTGCTCAGATGTGGCTGTATGTGGTGAAGCACTGCTATTAGTCCCTCAGGATATTTGCCAGCCAACTTCAGAAGCCCTGAAATTTGCATCTTGTCTTGGGTCTAGGAGGACAGCAGGCCATCCTGTTGTTCTCTTGCCTCCCTGAAGAATACTTTCCATTCAAGGTTCAAAGCTGTCAGTGTAAAGGGCTTGTGGGGATGAAAATCCCTCCCAAATGCATGCATTATGAAAGCACCATTCATAGTTAATAGCTAAAACCAGAATTTTTAACACTTTCACAAGGACAGGATAGTATTCTTCCCAAAATGTGTAGCCTGAGCTCACCTGTATGCATAAGTTAGTGTGGTGCATGGTACAAAATCAGCTAATCCACAGCAACTATGGAGTGCGAAGCCTTTGGGAGCAGAGGAGCAAACGCAAAGCAACTCGGGCATGCTCAGCTTTCTTTTACTAAAAGCCAAACTGATTCAAGTTGTCTCGTGTTGGACTTGAGCCTTAGGGTTTCCTCAGCTTGGTGTAAACAGGGTTCCTTGTTTATCCGGCTGCCTTGTTGTGCCTTACTTGTCTCAATCTTATTCTTTAAGAAGAGGAGGAATTCTTTGATGGTTTGTGTGGCACTCAGTTAATGGGATTTTTATAACTAGAATCAGCTGATTTGTAGAAACAAATAGAGAAAATATTTTTAAAAGGCTTCCTCTGAGAAAACACTGTCTAAGCATTATGAATGACCTTGATATCAAAACAACAGATACATCACACGGCTTCTAAGTTAGCCTTTCTGAAGTCTCATCCATACTCTTCGTTTGAAGTAGTTCTTTTAAGGATTATCTCCTCCACCCTCAGCCTCCCCCCTTCATAATTGAAAGTTTATACAGCAGCCATGCGATTTCAGTATAAGGCAGTTGGTGAATGTGATATTTTTCCCTATGCTGTGATGCAGTGGGAATGAAGATGTGTGGCGTTACACCAGGTAACTGTGCAAAGACTGTTAATGTGGAACAGTGTTGCCAGATGAAACAAGTGTTCCAAGTCGTGTGGGTTTTTTACCCCCTATCGTTTTGACCCTCCCACCTGAATTGGGCAGAATTGAGATGAGATCAGTAATTAGACTGGTCTGCTTTTAACCTGCTTGATGTTGCAGAAGGTTAGCTCTAAGTCTGAATGTCCCAGGCTTGGAAACTTAAGTGCTTGCATGTGACAACTGGCAGGTTGTTGTGGGACGGTTAGTTCTGTATTATTGGTATGTATGCTTTCAACCTGCACCTTGTGGTAATGTAGCTTTTCATCAGTAAATATGTATGGAATGAAATATGGTCCTTGTCAATGGTGCTACTAAGGTGCACTCACAAGTCAGAGCCTTTGAGAGTAACTGCAGGTGAATATGTCCTATGGAAAGCAGTCTCAGATGAGATGGGCTATGGGTGATTAGGAATTGATACTTTAAATTGTAGTCTAGTGCAGATGGGAGTCAGCAATTTATTTATTTTTTTTTCTCTCCCTCTTGCTTTTTACTGGTTCTCTGTGCTGTAAGTCTGCTTCATCTGAATGTGCCCTAAACCTCCAAAGCAGTAGTGGAGAGGGTAGCTATAACTGTTCTCCTAGCCATGGACTGGAGGTACTGAGTCTTTTATTAATTAAAGCAGTGTGGCAGGATCTTTTCTTTCCCTGAATAGCAGCACGCACAGTAGTATGCTGCTGGAATTTGTTTTTCTATCACAGGCATAGCTATAAGCTTTAAATGGAATATAGCAAACCCAAGACTTTAAAGATTCCTTGGAGGTCTAATTTGTTATTGAAGATGCCGCCTCTGGTGTATGATGCTTTCTGTGAGATGGCTACTGTATGCTTTGGAGAAAGTACCCTGTGCCCATGAGCAAGTCTGTCTCTGACACCCTGTTAGCGGTGGGGTGTGAATTCATTGCAGGGTAGATGTTATTTGAATCATCTCAGAAATTACTTACGGTAAATGATATTCACTCAAGATAACCTTCAAGGGCTGTATTTTTGCTATGTTTAATGCTATATTTGAGATCAGATTTTTAGGATGTTTCCTGCTGGAGCTGAGAGCTGCCCTGTGAGTGAGGTGGAGGCCAAGTGTTGTGTACAGGACATGCCCAGGGGCCAGTCAGCCCCAGCTGGGATGGGGCTGCTGCCTGCCTTCAGCAGGGAGCAGGAACATTTGTACCTGGGCGTTTGGTCTCAAAACTGCTGTGTGCTTGGTGTTACAAAGCTGCCCAGCAGTGAGGTTCAGAGGACTCTGTCACTGGAGCATCTGTCAGGTCCAAGGACTTGTGTCCTATCAACAGAGCAGCTGACTTTGGGGTGTGACGCAGGTTTGTAATCCTCTGGATAGAGCAAGTGTCTCTGAGCATCACCAGGGCTCTTGTCGCAGACCTGTGCTGACTATGGCCAGGAAACTTTACTCCTGTGTTCCCCATCTCTGCTGTGCTTCTAAATCATTGATACTACAGGGTGATGTTGGAGCTGAGATCCTGGTCTGAGATTGTTCTGGCAAATGGCTCAGGAAGGAAATTCAGGTGTGTACCCCTCAGCTCCTCCACAGAGGGGCTCACAGGCTGTGGGAGGTGATGTGGTGGTGGCTGCATCCATCCCAGGGCAGCTGCTCTTGTCAAGGGAGACGTGGATGGGGTTAACAAACACTGAATTCCATGAGTGTTGTTCAATAGAAATCATTGGTTCAGGAAACCCTGAAACGTGGAAAGTGATTGGTGAATGTGAGAATGTGAGGGGCAAGTAACTAATATTTGTGGTATCAAACACTGAATTCCATGAGTGTTGTTCGATAGAAATCATTGGTTCAGGAAACCCTGAAACGTGGAAAATGATTGGTGAATGTGAGGGGCAAGTAACTAATTGTGGTATGTGCCTAAATACTTTTCCCTGGCTCTCTGCTAATACCCTGTAGGAGATGGGATACTGTTCTATGTATCCCATCTTTATGCTGAGAATGGAGAAATCTGAACAAACTGGAGTTGCTTGTGACAGTTCACACTTGTGTTAAACTTCATGTTCGTAATGTGGTAATCAAATACAATGATGCCAGCTCTCTATTTTTAAGTATACCAATACCTCAGTTCCTTCTTAGTGCCTCTCCTCTTTTGTTCAGAAAGACAGTTCTTGGCGTAAAAGATAAAATGTATTTGTTCTCATTGTTAGTAAACATTCAGTTATGTTCAATGACAGGGCAATGAATCAGAGCAGCAACACGCTGAATACGCTGAGGCCACTTCTCTGATACAGGATGCTGGAGTTCACTGTGGACTGAGCACAAGTTCCTCATAGGGGTGTATTGTTTTTTGCTGTCCAACTCGGTGAAAGTGAATTATAGAAGATGATAAAGGGAACTCTTTTCACAAGCTGCGTGTGCTGTGAGCAGAGATGAATGGAAAAAGGATTCTGAAAATACCTGAGTCCTCATTTTGGAAAACGTGGAAAAATGATGTTGGCTAATTCATCCCTGGGGGGATTCTGCTGCTACAGAGCTAATCACAAGACAGATTTGTCCTTATAGTGTGATATTTCTGTAACAGCACAAACTTGCTTATTTGGTAGATAGTAAAGCTTCTACAGCTTAGCTATTAAAGAGGTGAGAACCAATCTGGCTGCACTGTGAAAGACATGTGTTAATGTGATTTCACTGTGAAATGGTCCCAGACACTGTGATCCATGAAAATATTTTAATGTTTTGAAACGGTTTCTAGTTTTAGGATTTGGGAGGAAAAGGTGAATTTTTTTCACCTAGGTTCCCCTTTCTTGCCTTTTTTCACTCCACTTGAACTAGACTGTAGGAGAAATTGAACCATTTTACTTTAATTGACAAAGAGGCAAATCTCTCTTCCATTTTGTAATAGACTTTTTCTTGTTGTTTGGAGTATTTAGACTAATTTATTTTTGTCTCTAGGCTAAGAATATTTTCTTGCCCTCATCGCTGTAGATGAACATAGGTCCTGGAGTCTGTCTCTGTGTGTTTTCAGATTTTTCCCTATGGGCAGACTTTAGCATCAATAGGGCTTTCTTCCACTGTGCTACCTGGATTCACACACAGGTAATGATATCCAGTATTCGCCTCCTATATAAACGGGAGCTTCTCTCTTCACAGAGGAGGATCCAAAGGTTTAGGGAAATAAATTCAGTGTGGAGTTTCATGTCTGATTTCTTTTCCGCTGTGCAAATTGTTATCCTAGCAAAATTGAAGTGAATATAATTTGTCCTTAAAAACAATTACTTTATTTTTTTTTGCTATACTGCACTCTGCTGATGGCATATGTGGCCAGTGGGACTTACTTAAAATATGTATGCTCTTAATATCAGCTCAAAAAGAAAGCTACCTCAGCTGGAAGAAATTAATGTAATGCAAGAAATTAGATTATTTTTTCCATCTGACCTTGCCTCTATTTAGTTATCTTTGCTTTGGTTGTTGAAATTTACAGATTAATAATTGTAGCTGCTTGAGCAAAGTCAGGGCAGAGAACAATTACCAACTGCAAACAAACCCCTCTTCTGCTTTGCCTTTCCCTCGGTCAGAGTGCAGTCTGTACAGCACTGTTATAACCGTACACAGCATTACTCACTTTTCTAATAACTCAGGAAAAACAAATTACTTTTTCAGGGCTGTTTGCTGCCAAAGGAGGGTTTTCCATTGTCTGGCATAGCTGAGGTCTGCAGGGTATGTTTACACTGCATCATTGTGATGTCAGGCCCCAGTTTATTTTATCAGAGCTGTCTCTGGTGGCAGCAGCAGCCCAGCCCAGGCAGTGTGGCAGTTTGATTAGGGCTGGTTTTGCAGTCTGTGCTGAAATTTCATTCAGTCCTTGCTAACCTGTAATCCATCCCTAGGTTGGTATTTTGAAGCTAGTTTGTCTCACTCCGATACATTGCAGTTGGGCTTTCAGTGCTGTGCGAGCGCTCGTCCTTGCTGTGGCTGTGCAATTCAGCATACTGTGACGATGACTGTGGTGCCAAGCCTGCTTCATCCTCAGAGGCACCTGCTTTCTTGTCACCTCATTCCCCTCCCCAGGCTACGTTTGGCAAATACTCTTGTATCTGCTTGATTCAGGAACACTGACTATAAGATGGTCCAGTTTGTATGAATAAGAGTCGCTCTTGCAGGTCCTGGCATGCTGTGGCTGATCTATGCTTTGGGTACTGCATGGATAATGTTTAGAAATTGAAGTCCCAAGATACTGCAATTATTGAGGCCATGTAAGAGCTATAAAGGTCAAGTCTGTCAGACCATAACAGCTGATTGCGTGTGGCTGTAGGCATGACTTCTTGAAGGTGCCGTTGCAGACAGACCTTGCAGTGTGCAGCATGTTTCCAGAGTACATGCTGTTCTTGGAAACTAGACCTGAAACTGGCTTCGCCTTTAGCGTTTTGTAGTGGAACAACCTGTTACAGCATAACTACCTGAATTTTGGACTTGGAAAGGCTTTTAATCATCTCATAAATCTCACCAGTGCTGTAATTTTCTGAAAACTTGGGATTCAGTTTGGAGCTGAAGCCAAGTGTTCTTGGAGAAGTGCTAAATCTGTTGGAGAAGGTGGATCCTTGAGCTAGAAGGGGGATATAGAAGAGACACCTGTCCATACTGTTGCTGACATAAATTGAAGAGCTGTTCCACATGCTAAGCTGTTTTTATCTTGCGTCAGTAGGTTTGAGGGTGCTTTTAACCCAGAGCACTGCTTGCCAGATCAAAAGCATAACTGGGAAATGAGATGTTTAATTATTGCCTCGTTAGATATATGGACCTGCTGTACAGAGTCTCCCTCCCCTGCCTCCAAAGTTGTTTCTAAAGCTTAAACCTTTAAATATAGGAGTCCTCTAGCTACTTAATGCATTCTTTAGAATTAAAGACCAACTGATTTGACTGTGCAATTTGCAGCCCAGCTCTCTCTTCAAGGTTAGTGGAGCTTGAGAGCTGACTTAATGCTCTACCCAAACAGGAGTGAAACCCTCTCTGACTACAGGGAGTTCTCCCAAGTCTTTCATGCCTGCCTCACTTCATCTCTCCCTGGATTTCCGTGACTGCAAAATGACTGATAAATTGTGGAGCTGTGAAGGTGTAGGTGCAAATAACTGCAGTGCTCTTTGAAAACCTTGCCTGCGAAGTGGTAGTGAGAAGCAGTTAGATGGCTATTGCTCCTTTGCGCACACCAACTACAATTACCGCTATACCACAGATAGCTGCAGTGCTTCTATAATTAGCTGATGACATGGTGAATGCTGGTGAAATAAACTTTCCTTGGGAATACACCAGCTACTTAGCCAAACACATATTGCCTTTTAAAAGACATCATAAAAGGGTCTTACTCAGTCACAACTAGCGCTATTTTACATGTCCTGTATGTGAAAGGATTTCCATTTTCTAATGTAGTGGTACAGCTAACTAACCACCTCACTAATAGAGCAGAAGGGACTTAAAACAGTGAATCTGCAATATTCTTTGAAATTATTTTTGTCTGATAAGTGATGCCAGGAGCTGGATTTTGTCATGTGCCCATGTTCCTGTTCCTACCAGCAGCCTGTTGGGTCTCACAGATATGGTTTTGTATTGTGTCATATCCTGTCACAACATGATCCCTCTCTCTACTCGGTTCTGTCATTGACTTCAATATTGCTGATTCTTCATACAAGTGTGAATGGCTCAACGTGGAGGGAGTCTTGGAGCTGGGGACAAAGCCTGAACAGAAGGATGCCCACTCTCCTCAGCTACTGCCAGCCAAACCGTTAGAAGAGATAAAACCATTTTTCTTTGCCCATCTACTTGCTCCGAGTTTGCCTGCAGTATTTCAGTGCAGCTGATCTCTGTGCTGAGCACACAGCCCTGTCCTGCCTGCATCTCGCCTCATGCTGTTTGCTGTGCAGGGTTTGGGGCTGTGGAAATGACCGAGCTTTGATGCTGGAGGGGAGGTACAGGTGTTGGCATGGGGACTCCACATCACTTGTGGAAGGCTTGATGGTTCAGGAGGATAGAAAAGTAATGTCAGCCCTGAGCATCACGGCACTGTGCTCCCCGGGGCCTGGGAGGATTCCTCATAGTCCTGCACTGTCCACCTTGCTCATCCGAAACGGGCCCTGGGCATAGGCAGCAGGAGCTCTGCCTACCCCTTGACTGGGTCTGAAGGCAGAAGTGAGCTTGGGCATGAGATTTGTGCGGGAAATCCCAGAAGTGCTCACAGGGCAGTTAGCACAGCTACCTGTACCCCCAAAATACTTGGTATTGACTTTGATCTACTTCAAAAGGTGTTTCTTATTGAAGAGATGAACATGTGAAAAACATCGCTGTTGTGGTCAGAGGTCTGTTGTTGTATGCAATCAGGAGGTAACACTACCCATGTGGGTCAAATCCCATCTCTGTCAGGAGCTGCTCAGTTCTCAGGTCTGTATTACACCCCTCCTTTTTCTGTAGCTTCTGCAAGCCTCATTGGAGGCAGGAACTGCAGGACGCAGAGGTGCTTGCGTTGGCAGGCTGGTAAAACACTTGAGTAAACACTTGCTCCTTCAGATGGGCCTGGACAATCTTTAATTTAAATGCTGGTGGCTGCAGAAAAGATGCTAATGAAGCGAACCTAGCAGCCTCATTTACCGATATGAAATCATTACCAGTGGATAATTCATTCTCCTGGAAAATACAATAATAGTAATGTAATACACAGAACACAATACTACCCTCTAATAAGTCTGACAGGCAGATTGCAGTGTCTATTTAGACTGTATTAGCCAGCCAGCAATTTCAAAAGCTTTTATGTGCAGACCCTTGTTGCTCAACTCCTGCTCTTTGCTGGTTGAGCTAAACTAATTGAAGAAAAATGTACTATAGCTGAGAACTCAAAAAAAAAAAAAGGTAAAAACAGTCCTTCTAAACAAAATAACCCTACCAAATGAACAGCTTTCAGTTGTTTTTGCAGAAATGAAAGTTGCTTTGTTTTTCTTTGTGAATGGACAGGGCAATTATGCTACGTTTAGTAATTTTGTTCAGGATTTTTGGTTCATAAACATGGACCTTTATTGCAGACTACAAGCACTCAAAAAGACTTGCATTACGTGGCTCTTTTGCTCTTACAACATGAGGTGATAGTTCTGTTGAGACAAATGGTACTAACCATTTAGTGCATGATGTATGGACTATAGTCTGTGAGCACCAGCACTTCTGATATGTGTTTAAAGCTCATTGTGGCTGAAGCTTGCAGTGCCTGAGGGCTGCCTCGATAGACTACTTTGGGCGTGTAACCTATGGAGGACTCTCCTGCCTCTCCTTTGATGTGCATCCAAAATGCTGCCCCTCTGCTTAGGCTGGTACAAGCTGCCAGGCAGAGAACATCTGTGTCCCTGATGGCTGTGGTGGGAATGTCTGCTATTTCAGGTGCTGGAATGCTGCTCAGGATCTACTTTGCTCTAGGCCAGCAAGCATGTAAGGGCTTTTGCGAGGGGTGTGTTGCCAGTGGAAGTAATGCCAGTTGTTGGAGAGCTGTTATTTACAGGCTACCAATCAGTTTGAAGGCTTTACAACTATGGGAGATAAGTAAGTTGTAGACCCTGAGGATGTCCTCTCCTCGTTTGCACAGCTGCCCAGGGACCAGATATGGGCAAGGAGCATGGGTGGGGCTTGGAGTCTGCACACTGAATTGCTCAGCAGAAGCATCATCCTGATCAACCCATCTGTGAAAGATGATGATGGTCACACTGGTGCATCCATATAACTAGAGGAGTCCTTTCTGCATCCTGTGCCATCCCATGGGTTGGAGGAGAACCTAAAAATCCTGATCTCTTCTATTTATATGAAGATTGCTTGGGGTTTTTTTGGATATCTTGATTTGAAGAGCAGTTTGTCATTCTGAAGCAGTGAATCTGTGCTTTTTGTCTCTCCAAGTTGCAAACACTGCATGTAGCTGGGACTGTCCTAATGTGTTCACTGTTCATCTGGGTTAAACCATTGCAGAGAGACTTGGGCAGATTCAGGCTTCCTCTTGGTCTGTTTGAATTTGACTCAAGTAGCCTGTTCTGATCAGGTGAAAATTGGTCCAAAGTGAGAAAACTTTGTGCATGTAATGTAGAGCCAATAAATGGTTACTATATTGAGCAGCGCTTGAAGTCGAAATTTAGAAGCTGCAGTGGTCAGCCTGTTCACTCTGCAGCCTGAGTTTGGAAGATTCGTACCTGGTTGGCATTCGAAGAAACATTGGCACAATGTGCTGTTGAGTGCTGGCCCACTTCAATTACTGATGGAAAGAAAAAACGCAATTTGCTCTTGGCTGACTTCCTTACTTGCTGATGCTAGCAACATCACGAGCTCAGCATTTCAGGGGTCATCTTGAAAGAAGGAGACCTGAACCCCCCGGGTTCTGCCTTCCTGCTGCTGTTGCCGTTGCAGGGAAACATTGCCAGGTGAGAGACCAGGGTCTGTGCTTCAGCAAAGCGAGTGCCAGGTGACCACAAGGGAAGCTGCACAATGGGGAGTTATCATCCAAGGCAGGGTGGTGGTGGATCTTCTGACTTGCAGGTTTCTTCATGCACATCTCATCTTTTATGTTGTACTTGTGCTAAGGTCAGTCTGAAAACCTGCGGGACTGCAGCTTTCACAACCACTTTTATAGGATATGAGGCTGAGGAATACCTGGTCATGTATGTGTATGTACATCTTTCTTGTCCTTTAGGAAGTTTTGTAGTCTCTTCATCATTTTGTAGCACCCCAGGGAACTTCTCTGTCTCTGCCAATTAATTTGTTGTGGTTATTTCAATTTTGTTTACAACCTGCTTGACAAAAACTCTTTAAAGCTAGACTCTTCACATTGAGTGGGGAAAAGACATTGAAGCTGGTCTGGATCACAAGTAACAGTAGGAGACATAATGCTTAGCCATAAAAACTGCATACATGCCTATAAGCTGATGCATGGAAAACTCAAGTGCTTCCTCAGCTGCCTGCCACTATGAATGATAATGATAGAAATAAACTTTAACTTGTTCATTAGTGTGAAAAATCAAACAACTGCAAAGCCAGCTTTTGCTATACCTGGCTCATAGAGAGTGGTTTTGCTACAACTACTTATGCAAAGAAATAACTGTCGCTGTCCCCCCTGAAAAAGTGATGGCTTTCTTCTAGTCTAATAGTGGAAACTTGTGCTTTTAATACCTGATGATGGAGACTTAATTTTTTTCCTGGACATCCAAGAAAGATGGAAGAGAAGAGGCAACATGTGGTGTCACCAGTGGGAAGTCTTCATTCCTACTGAAGCATGGTGATAATTCTGAAAACATTTCATTGTGAAATGAACACACAGAGTAGTGTCTAAGTCTTTAACTAGATGGGTCCACTGACTCCCTTTTGTCCCTGAAAGAAGAGTATTGAATAAAGAATTGCTTAGGAATTCAATGTGCGTGCTGCTTCTAGCTGCCTTTCAGCAAACTGCACAAGCCCGCAGGTAGCAGAGAGCCGGGGAGAAGAGCTGCTGTGCAGTGCTGACTTACCCTGGGGAGGCTGCTTTGTCTCTCTCTGCTCACGCTCTCATGGATGTTAATTAACCCAAAATTGTTTTTGAGCCTCCACTGTGGAATTTTTCTTTCTCAGCACTTAGACTTTTGCGCGGATTTGGTTTGTTTATCCCACATCCCCCTAGAGTGGAGAATTTTGACTCTGTACGCCGCGTCCTGCTCCCCCCCCCCCCCCCCCCCCTTTTACATATGGCCTTTTATTAGCCTGCTGCTGTAGATCAGTAATTAGTTACACAAGTGATCTTTGCAGTCATATTTTGTACCTGAGGAGGCTATGGTAGGCACAGGACAGAGCAATTCAGCCAGTCCATACACAAACATCATACTGCCAGCTCTGCTCCTGCTAATGCTGTATTTCCTGACAACTTTCTCTAAGGGTGCTGCATAATTGCTCTGCTGGAAATGTTTTCATTAATAATGGAATTTAACTTCTTAATGTGCTATTAACTAGATTTCCCTCTTCTAGGTTGACATTAACTGTGGTGGTTTGTGGGGCTTTTCATGTGCACGCAAATGTAATTGTGTGCAGAACTTGGTCCTGTTGCTCGGGGTGATGATTCCCAGGGCCTTCAGTGAGCTTTACCTGCTGATCTGAACCGAGGCACTTGGATCCTGCAAATCTGATTTCTGCAAAAAGACTTCATGCTGTTGAATTGAAGTGTTAAAGGTACTCTGGGAAAGGGTGGATGTCTTGTACTGCAGTTTCCTCTAGTAATTTTAGTCCAGCTGATAAAATAACCTCAATTGTCTGGAATTTTTGACACTTCAAGCTGGTGATAGCAATTTAAATTGTATCACCTCGGTTGAGGATTTACTACTGTACAAAAATCAGCAGGCTCGTCTCTCACTAAGAAAAGCTGACTTGATAAAGCTTTCCCTTGCAGACCTGAGGAATGGTGAGGATGACCTGTGAATCCAAGGGGACCTCATGTCCCTTCCTGGGAGAGCAGCAGTAGGGGCTGTCCATATCCCATCTCAGCTGCTTGGCTCAGTCCCCCATGGGAGTCAGTGTTTCTTAGAGTGAAAAGCCATGTCAGCTATGCTTATCAGAACAGGTATTTTGAGTGGGTTTAAGTTCCTTATATTTATCAAAATCTACTTTCTTTCTCCTGGTTATAAATTAAGGCAGTGCTTTCAAGACTCTTTAATTTGGGCTGTAACAAGACTCATCATATCTAGCAATGATGAATAAAGGATTTGACTGGAGCATATGTTAATGCACAGAAAACAATGACATTTAAAATAAATGCCTCCAAAGTGCCATATTTGGCAATGGCTGCAGGAGATACGTAGTTAATGATGCAGCGCTGCTACTGTGCTTATGAGGGACAACAGCAGCTTCTGGCTGGTTCAAGGATTTAATTCTGCTGAGCTCCTGCAGTTGTGTGGGCAGTGACCTGCAATGAGTGTCTTGCAGCCAGGTTTTCGAAAGTAGTCACTGATTTGAGCTGTGCAAGAGATTTGTTGCAAATCTCCCTGCGGAAGGCTGGGAATGCAAGGCACCTCCAGCACCAGATGCAGAGCCTTTGGCGCTCTGGGGGCTCGGTGGGTTTGAAACCTGGGCTGGAATTTGATTATTTCTTTGAGGTTTCCAGGCTGAATGTGATCAAGGTCCTGAGTGTCTGTAGCTGGAATACAGATCTTCTCTCTGCCTTTGCTACAGGTTACCACCTACCAAAAGGTGTTCCCGCATGTTTAGTTGCATGTGTGCTGTGTAGTTTAAATTACTTGGATGGAAGAGCAAAATGACGTTTGCGCTAAGACGCAGCTTTTGCAGTAGCCTGGTGTTTGTACCATAAGCAGAGCTATTTAAGTGTAGCAAATGATGCTTTTTTTTTTGCAAGATTGGTCTTTTTCCTTTCTTTTGCTCTTATGTTTTCTTCCTTAACACGTAACTGGAACAAAGAACTTATTCGTCACCTGCAAGGGTTTTGGTAGTAGCACTATGATGTCCCTGGAAAGGCACATGTAGTAAAAGCTTCAGGGGTTGTACAGTTTTTGATTAGAAAGAGACTTATTTCATGCCTGTGGGCACAAAACTTTTGTTACACATCAACTAATTAATCAGCTTGAAGAAAGCCGACAAAGTTTGCTGGCAAGCATAGTGCTGTTTTGAAATGAAATGAGGTTGAGGGATGCACAATGAATTTATCATGTAGTAGGCCGCCTGTAAACTTCACCAGGAGGCTTGTGCCTTCTAGTGCTGCTTTCAGTTTAGGGGACAAAAAAAAACCAACCTGAAAGCACTGGTAAAGTCTAACCTCATGCTTCTAGACAGGCATTAATGCAGATGACGGGGCAGCATAAGGTAGAGAGTAGGGCTGATCCAAGCGTGCAGGCAGGGTCACCTTCTGCTCGGAGAGGCTGCAGCCATGTTGACTTTGCAGACTTCCCGGCTCGTGCATCTGGGGAAATAAACATCTGGGCACCAGAGCTGCGGGGCTGGAAGCTGAGGAGGGTGAGGGGAAAGGGAAGGGGCTGCACGGGACGTGCCCTGAGGGTCTGTGCTGTGCAGTGGCTCCATTGTGGCCAGTTTTGCTATTGCGTAGTTGTGTTTGCTTTTGCACCATGACTGAGGGACGTGTTGGGCTGGACGTGGGCAAGGCAGCTCTGCTGTGGCATTGGAGCAGCTCCCGCACACCCCTGGGAAATGGCATATGGGACAGTACGTTGTTGGATGCTGCTGTACCAGGTGCTGTGGCTGGGCAGGGGTCCCATCTGCCCAGGGAAATAAATATTGCAAACTGCGTGCTGCAGCTTAAACCGAGCCTGCTCAGAGCCTGTGTTTCCTGTCGTATTCAAGCTTTTAACGAGACCGTGCAGGGGCACGTGTGTTGGTGCTGGGAACCAGCCATGTTTCTCAAGCAAGCATATCCAAGCCCTGTGGCAGGAACAAAAGGTGTGGCAATATTTCCTCACTCTGACAAAGCTGGGCTGTTGCGGATGCCACAGAGAAGATCAGTGTTAAGCAGCTTGCAGCAACCCCCTTGCCACAGTTAAAAGTGGGCTGTAGAAAGCTGGGTGGCAGAAATATCTGCATGCCTGTGCCAGGGAGCCCTTTTCCTTAAAGGAGTTGGGGGTGAATTTTTACCTGAAATGACTACAGGTATATACTTACACAGTTATGGAAACAATTTATATCATTACCCTAGATAACTGCTATGCTGTGGTTGAGAGTAATGTGAATTCAGGATACTCTTAATAATAGGAAAAAAAAAAATCCAACGCAAAACCTGGCTGGTAGAAGGGATTTCTGTTTCCAGACCTCAGTTGGGTGTCTTTGCACCATGTTTCTTGTTGCTCCATGTTCTAGGAGGGCTTATTAAACAGCACAGTGCAGGAGGTCTGGCAGACAGGTCAGATCTTCCTGGACCTGTTAACTCAGACCGAAAGTCACGACAGTTGTGACAAACCCTGTCAGACCTGAACTAGCCTCCCAGGAGGAGTTGGAGGTGCTGGTGTCATTGATCCGCAGCCGGAGGAGCCTGCCTGTGGTAGTGGTTGGGTTTCTCTAGCACAGCTGTGCAAACACTGAGAAGACAGAGGCACTGTTACTTAAGATGATCTAGAAAAAGAGACTTTTTTCCTTTTTTTCTGAAAATAGATCTTCTCTAAACAAACTCTCAGTACTTTAAAGAACACCTGACAACCAGCCTGGCTTTTACAGCACACTGGGAATATAATGCTGAGTGAGGGCTTGGTTCACTTTCAGTAGGTGTTTTCTCATTAGAGTTGTGCTAGGGAAATGCACTGTCAGTTCTTTGCAGGAAGAGAAATTAGACTAATCCTTTGGGAATTTTCCCAATTTTACTCCAAGTTACTGCTTTATTAATGACATGGGGGGGAAATAGGGGATTTCAGAATTTATTTTACAAAAAAAGCTGCTAAAATGAGCTTGTAACAATTTTCACTTTGAATGAAATACTGACATGAATTAACCAAAATACTTGTTCAATAGTCTTGACTTTTTGATCTGTATGGGAAAGTAACAAATATGAACCTATCTCAAAACTAGAAACCTCAGCTGGAAAATCGCCTTTAAGACAAAATCAGTTTGTTCCCTAAGTTACAGTTTCCAACCCACTAAGGCTAATTAATAGCAGAAACATGAATATATGTTTGTACATGCCCACTCAGATGCCTTTCATCTGTAGGTATGACATCTGCTCCCGGACAGTCGCTGTAAGCTAAAAGCTCTGGTTTTCTCATGTTGTTTCTAGCGCGTAGCTCTAAGCAGGCTTCACTGGCAACTTACATGTTTAAAAACTTTTGCTGTAACTTATCTTCAGTTGTATTAATTGACAAAGTTACTTGGTTCTTGCTAGTGTTTCACTGAGCCTAGGCTGCATAAGAAGGAAATAAATGTCACTGCCTTCTCTAGGACAGCGGGACTTTGTGAGCTTGCAGTTGAACTGAGACATCCCTTGGGATTGCCTTACAGGCAGAAAAAGTCCTACAGACTGCATATTAAACTTCCTATTTTTAACTTTATGTCAGGTTTAGAGAGCATAGCAAGACAACCCGATTTTCCCCTGAGGATTCAAGTGGAAATATCAGTCTGTCATTTCAGTTCACTATTTGGGGATAATTAGTTACCGCTGAGGACAATTAATCATTTTAAAGAATTTGTTTCTTGAGAAGGACAGGGACAAATACAAGATAAAAAAATATCTAGCTGACCCCATGTGAGGCTAAGGCACTGTGATGTTATATATAATAGTTATTTGCTGCTCTGAACCTTGGTGATTCAGAGAGACTTTGGTGGTGTTTGGGGTACTTGGTCCTGTATTTGATGGGTGAAACCAAGTCAATTGGGATGGATAGTTTCTGACCAGTTTGCTCAGTAGTGGTTCCTGATTTTGGGTGACTGTGGAGAAAGCTCAGCGTGTGGCAAGAGCCAGAAGGGCTCAAAACCATCTCAACAACTTGTTCCTGCTGTGCTGCGTGGGCAGTTGAGGATGAAAGGGCCTTGTGCCTCCTGGCTCTCTTCTCTGCCAGGCCAACACCATGAGCCTACCTAGGAGGAGGTGTGACAGCAACTGAGGTTGGCTGAATATCCTTTGCTGTAGGTGTGATTGGCTCTGGACTGAAAGGTGTCCAAGTGCTTAAACCTGTCTGATACTAGCTGCTGCTCTCCTATCTGTCCTCTCAACTCATGCTGGTTCCTGGATGCTCTGTGTGTTGCCTTCTAATCACATGGTAAAAAAGGAGCTTAATAAGAACTGCTTTTCCTTAAGTTCACCTGTGTTCTCTCTGTGGTCTTGACAGGCCTTATTTCCATGATGTTTATCCCCAACTTCATGAAAACAAAGGAGTTGAGTGATTCTTTTCCCAGGGCTCTCAGCTGTGCCATAGATTTGTTAGAAGAAAATGCCAGCCTTCAGAGATCCTGCCCACTTCCCCATACCACCTCTGAATGTGTGTTTGGAATGTATCTTGGAAAAAGCATCTTTCCACTGGTACAAGTTTGATACATGTTTGTGGTGACCCACTCAGTATAATCTGGTGGTAGTTTTGAGCCCTGACAATCCTCCTAAATGTCACATCTGACACTTCTAGGCCATGTTGGCAGGGCAGAGGGCACACCAATAAACCAGAGGGGCACGCATGTTCTTAGCTTCAGTGTTTTCCCTCTGAGCTCAGGATCACCTGCTCACATCCTGATGGCATTGGAGCCTGTGAATGTTTTCTCCATTGCTCTGACAAATATCTACCAGAGTTTCTGCATAGACTTGCCATTGCTTCTCTACTGACTGCACTTGGGTGAAGGTCAGGCAGTGCTGAGTGATATTTTTTTTTATTTTTTTTTTTTATATTTTCAGTGCTAGTTGAGTGCAGCTTTGAGCCTGGTGCCTTTAGTTCAGGGTGGCTGCCAGAGGCTAGGGCAGTTTGGAAAAGTTGGCTAGGAGGAGGAGAAGCAAGAGTCTATTCCTGGTGCAGCCAATGAGACATTTGTGTTGCAAGAGGTAAAAGGAGAAAAGGAGGAAAACTTTCCTGAAACTTTGACTCTAGCTCTCCAGCAGTATGCTAGAAGGCATCTATTTTTCTGTTTAATTATTGCATAGCTTCTGTTACCCCTTTTACAAGCCCATGAAATCCACAAAAGCATTTTGGAGCTTCTCAAACTCTGTTTTACAAAAGCCTATAATCACCAGAGGTTGTGCAGTCAGCTGTTGGGGGCTGCTCATGGGGCAATTCTTTTCTGTCAAAGTGCAGGGAGCAGCAAGCACCAGCACTGCTGGTGAGCCTGAGGATCCGGAAGGAGGGGAGGCAACAGGCATGCTCAGTGTGCCTGCAGAGGCTTGTCAGGGTCAGATACTGCCCTTGAGTCATCATGGAGCAAGTCCTACGCAATCTCACTGGTTTAATGGAGGGTTTATGCAAGGGTAATATATAAACAGATCTTTTTTTCTCATTGTACGTATATCTTCAGTGACCTGCTTGTTCCTGGAGTATCAAGAGCTACAGTACATACACAGGAGTGTGGGGAAAAGCAAAGAGTAAGTGAAGCCAATTGTATAAAGACTTGTTTTGTATAAAAGTAATAAAACTACTTTTAGACCATTGGCCCAGTTGAGCAGTGGTCTGATCCAGTAGTGCATCTACAGCATTTCAGCACGTGGCCCAGCCCATCGCTCCCAGCCATCCATGTTGTGAGTTCATCCCAGGTCTCCTACTGAGGAAAAACATCATCTCCCTCAAGTGGGGGAAACTAGGTGCTGGTGGTACTTACCCAACAGGCTTGTCATGCCTGTGGCTGCTTCACTTTCCCTCCTTAGGCCATGGTGCAGGTATTAACATAAAACTGCAGATCTCTAAATGAGTGTAATAACAGGACTTCTGTAGGTATGTACAAGGCAATTATTATGTGTATTGATTTCCAATAAACAGACACTTCAGAGCTAAGTGGAACATATTTTGGAAACATGTCAGATCAAGTATGCTTTATAAATAAATCATAGCTGTGATATGTGGTATCAGACTATCTTATGAATAAGTTAGGCTGCCTGGGGTCAAGCACACTTTCTTTAGGTCACTGTAAATGCGACAGAAAAATCAGTTTTCTGTTTATACTGTAACTTGTCTAGGAAAGTGGGGCAGACTACAGTGGGAAGGAGCACCAGCAAGCACCAGTTATAAAGCAAGGAGTCAGATAATGTTGCCCTGACATTTTTTATTTTTTTTCCAGAGAAATTTCTCTCTGGACTTAATAGGTGGTACTTTAGTATCTCAGCATAAGTCCCACAGGCTGTGTCAGTGGTCAAATAAACTTATTTCTCAGTTCACTCTGTCCCCAGTTAACCTGTTTTTGTCCCCATCTGGCTTCTCTTAAGGAGAATCATGATGGAGCTGTCTGGTTTTAATGTTCTCCACAAGTGTAGCCTGTTGTGGAGTGAGATCAATTGCAATGGATATTTGGGATTTTGAAATCCAGATGTTTGGAATTGTCTCCTGAGGAAGCACAGAGAATAAATGTAGTGTGAAAGTGTGTCTCCAAGCAGAAGATCCCTCATCTCGCAAGCACTTAAGTAGAAAATATGACTGCTTGCGTGCCTAGACGTCTGACGCGTACCATGCAGCTGGCATCCTCTCTCTCTTAGGGAGTTCTTGGTAGACTGAAGTGATGCTTTAGCATCTGACCTGGGTTAGAGGTGAAGTGGTCCATGAGCAAGGACAGTGTCATAGCTGGATCTTTGCTTCATTCATGCAGCAAAAGGCTGGTGCAGCTCTTCTTGCTGCAGATGGCTTCCTTAGCCATCGCCGCTTTGCGGCTCGCTGACTGTATTTTGCCCAGACCCTACAAATACTGCTAACTGATGCAGCGGCATTTTTCCTGCACGAGATTGAGGACAGCTGAGCTTTTTACATAAGTAAAGTTTATTCCTACATGCATGCACGCAAGCCCCAGTGCTGGCTCTTACTTGAAGCTGGCAGGTTTTGACTCTAGCCCTTTTAATCAAATTCCTGAGTTCCTAGTTTGTTCTTTTTCCTATCAAACCTTCACCGAGCTGACTGGGCATTTAGCAAGAGTAAACTGTAAGAAACCCTAATAGAGAGGAGCTGTTATTATCTTGAGAGAAACATCAATATGAATTTTCCCTCAAGGTGTTTGCGTTTCAAAACAGAGAAAATGTTTAGACAGCAGCTGGCCCATAGGTGGGCAACTGAAGCATCTTTGGAGAGAGGAGATTGATTAAAATCCCCCTCTGCCTTAGCAACTCGCCATTATACCAGACAAGGAGGGACAAAGACCTCCCTGGCCACCTGGCCTGGCTTCCTCCCATTGCTGAAAACCATGTCGTACACCACATTCATGAACTTCAAGTGCCCTCTTAAAAGCTGTATTTGTGCTGGGAAAGTGTTTCAGAGCCTCCCTGTGCTGACCAAACCTTTCCGATTTCTAGGTTATGTGTATTCTTGGCCATATTTATCTGCACTGGGCTCCAATGCTGTCCTATAAATACCTCAGGGATGATCATATTCCCTCTTGCATTTAGTTTTGCTAGGTTTAAATGGGCCAAGCTGCTTTAGTCTTTGTCACGCACATTGGCCGATCCTGCTGACCCTGCTCTGTACCTGTTCCAGATGGACTTCATCTCACTTGAATGCTGTAACGCAAGCAAACCACTTTCTTCAAATATAAAAGTCTTTCAGGTTGACAAGCTTAAAGATCAACATTTTGTCTGGCATAAGGCTGAAGTCTGCAAATTCAGCATTTGGACTTAAATAGTTTTTCATTTTTCACACATTTTAAAAAAAAAAGCTGTATACACACTAAACAGATGATGCTCAGCAGGGCACTGCATAAGCTGCTTTCTGTTGTGTATTGCTTTTGGTGACAGATGAAATTAGGCTTCGAGAGTCACTGGCAACCTTTCTTCTGGATGTTGTGTATCCAGATCTATGGCAGGGGACATTTTTTGGTGAGTTCCTTTTCAACTCTTGTGCCAGCACTTCTTAAAGTGCCTGTTTAGCTCTGCCAACCTCCACAGAGGCTGAAGAATGTAGAAACATTTGGATCGAAATACCTTGAAGGGTTTATGAAGTTCAGATCCAGCTATGAGCCTGGCAAGTGCCAACTGATGGAAACTACCACACTAGCTAAGATTTATGATTGCTCTTGTCTGTTATCTCTCTGACAGTGTCCAAGGGTCAATGCTTCACAGGGACCTCTCACAAAGCAGCAGCAGATCAATGCTTCTGTAGGAAAAGTCTTCCTAACCGCCAATATTTGGCTTATTCCCTAAAACAGGAGTGTTATATTCCTCATAAAATGTGTCAGCCAGTACCTGTGAATGTTTTTGTCTTAAAAATAGATGATCTTTTGTGGATTTGTGCCAGTCTCTTCCAACATAAGGCGCCGTTACAGTGAGCTTCAAAGGTGGTTATAGCTGAATTGTGCAAGGAGAAAATATTGTGAATTTTGGAAATGCTGGGATCCAGTTACAAGTCAAACTTCTTTGCTTTTATGAATTGAATGAAACACGTAGCACTGTGCAACACATTCAGTGAAGACTGAGACTTTCATAACACAAGTTTTCCTCTAGTTTTCTAATAGACAGTAGGAATTACATGAATTTATTAAAGCTTGTATTAATATCCTTAGTTCCACTTTGTTACTGAACCTTAAATTAAGCTCAAATAATTTGTAGAATAAAAGATTACCAGGAACATGGGAGTTAAATGATTTCTGATACTTTTTTGGAATGAGTGTGGATGTGAATGAAGCAGCAGAGCAGCGGTTTTGAGGTGACTGGTTCCCGAAGCTGGTGTAAGCATGCTGTTAATTAACATCTTTGCAGTGTTCTGAAAATGTAAATTGCTCCGGGAATGTTAAGTATCATTATTATGGCAGTCTTGAAAAGTAATAACTTAATCTATGAAATGATGAGTCCATTCTTCAGAATCACAAGTGGGGCCATGATGTGGCTGCTAGAGCAGCAAACTACAACTCAGAACACTGGGTTCAGCTTTTGGGGCTTTTTAGTGAGATCTGTCTGAGGTCAGCTCATGGCTGTTCACTGCTCAATAAGTGACCTGGAAGAAGTGTAAGGAAGATGAGGACAGATCATTCATGGAGAGCCATCAAGTTGCTCAGTGAATTAGCATAAGCAAATTATATGTAAAGTTTCACTTGTAGAAGCAGGCATTTGGGTACAGAGAATTGAGAGGATGGCCTATTTCTGAGAAGCAGCAAGTTGGAAAAGGTGCAGGGTCACTGACTAGTCAGCTGAACCGGGGCTCTCAGGACTTAATCTGAGCACTCCCTGTTCCCATCCATCATGCCTGTGCTTGCGGGCGCAATAGGGCTGCGATCGCTTCCCCAGCAGTGAAGATCCAACCCAGGGAGCACCTTGCTGGTAACTGAATAGAGGCAAATGCTGTCTGTGGGAGGGCAGGCACAGAAATTTGGAGTAGTAATAAGGTGATTATGTTTTCTCTGAAATTAGCACTGGTGCAATCTCTTGTAAAATACCTGAGGCAGTTTCTGATATTTGTAATCAAAAAAGGATGGGGGGGGAACAGATTAGAGAATTTGAAGAATAGCGTGAGAACGACCAGAAAATAACACTTATAAGAGGCTCCAGGAATTTGACTAATCAAAGAGTGTTTTGGTCTGTCTGGTATCTAGATGGAGAACAGCTCTTTAATCTATAGCAAGATTCAGTGGTTGGAAATGAGAAGCGGGCACCAGAAATAAATTGAAGTTTAACCATGAAGTTAACTAGCCATGGGAATGGTATCTGATACTGAGGATTGTGGTGAACTCTCCATCACTAGAAACGTTAAAATCAAGATTGAATGCTTTTCCCCTCCAGCTTTCATAGAAATTGATTCAGGACTATATCTTCATCTGTGTTACGTAGAATACCCAAACGGATAACAATAGTGGCCTTATTCATTCGCTGTGCGGCTTTGGGCAGGTTTAATGGAGACATTGCAATTCTAAGTACTATCAATGAAGTCCCAGCTCTAGGGGTGTTCAAAGGCAAAATTACGACTGAATTTTCCAGGGCTGAGGTTTCTCCTGTGCTGACTTGAAGGGTGTTGGACACTCCAAAGTCTATTCATTTCAACTGGAGTTTGCTCAGCAGCTGTAAAAATACAGCAATCAGCTGGAAAAATGAGTGTCTCCAAAACTAGGGGACAAGAAGAGCAATGTCTTCAAATTTTGCCTTATTCTTGCTATGAGAATGAGGTTAGTTTCCAGTGAAACAGGAGTTAATATTGACTGTTATCTCCCAAGGACGTTTATGTGACTTAATGAGCATTTGGAACAAGTCTCGCAGAAAGGTGGGTGTAGTTAAACCTGTCCCCCCTGATGCTGCCAGTTGTCTGATGCTTGTTGTGCTGCCTGGCACAGAGTGGCTGAGCTGACCTGTCTGGTCAGAAAACACGAGGTCTGTCTTGCAAAAAAAAAAAAAGTCAGGATTTGTCTGCATCTGAAACTTTTCAAACTCTCTTGTGTAAAACCCCGAGGAGAGGCTGTGCGGGTGACGCATCTCAGTGCCGCTCCAAGCTGGGCAGAGCAGGACGCTGAACAGGCAGTGCTGCAGGAGGGAACTTGAGCATCAGCTCTCCCTGGTTTTTGTTGGTTTTGGTTTTTTTGTTGTTTGGCCTTTTTTGAGGAGGCTTTTTGTTTGGGGTCTTTTTTTTGGGGGGGAAGGTGTTGTTGTTTAGACTGCAAGCTCCATTTTTAACAGCAATTCAATTCAAACAGTTTAGTTTGGTGTTTTCCAACAATGGCATTTTTACCTAGGCAGTCCTTGGTAACAGCAGAATGGTCTCTGGCTGAGGAGGACCCTTTGAGGTATGCTGCGTCTCACAAGGATAGAGATGGTTTGGGGCAGGTCAACTGGGCAGGGATAGGAAGGTTGCTCCTTGTGTTAGTGTGCATGTTCCCCAGTGCATAGTGAGATGATAAAGGGGATTTGTGTTCTTGGGGTTTCCTTAGTTTGCCTGAACTTATCTCTGTCATCAGGCTATGTGTTAAGTGGGACATTGCTGTTACTGCTGTCTGGTGGGGCGCAGCAGACAAAGAACTAGTTGTCACCAGAAGATGATAGTATCAAAACAAGACCCTCTGTGCACAAAATGCTTATATTTGCATACAAAGTGCCTAACCTGTTATTAATGGATACATCTTGCATATATGGGGAACTTAAGCATGGCCAGTCACTCGAAATGAACAGGCATCAAAATTTGACCTATCCAAAGTCACACGATGAAGCAAGAAGCAAAAGCCAAGAATAGATTCAGGGTCCTGAACTTCTCCAACCTCTAGAATGGGAGCCAAATTTCATCTCTCACTTGTAATTATGGTCAAAGCCTGGGCTGGAAATGAGCAGCACTGATTTCTGTTTCTGCTCTGCAGTAGATTTACTGTATGACCTTGGAGGAAAATACATGTCCTTCTGTGTCTCAGTTTACCTCCCCACTAATGGAGATAATTGTACTAGTATGCAGTAAGCTTTAATGGACTTTGTTCCTGCACCTACTGAAGTTAATGGCTCTCCTTGCAGTGGGAAGAAGACCAGATGCACCATTTGTAGAGTTTCTGGATGAAAGGATGTTGCAGAAATAAGACAGATACTATTTATTTTAACATATGGGCCCAGATAATAATTACATATGCTTGGGAGTTGATTGCTTACATGGATAGTAAGGGATAACAATTCAGTCTTGAGAACAACAGCTACCTTGACCCTCCTTGTGCTGCTGCTGTGTGCACATGTGGTCTTGCCTGGCCTGGGTGCTGCTGGAGCACTGGGAGGGTTAGTAAGAAATCCAAGACCCAAATCTGTCAATAATTCGGTAAGCCAGGTGAGTGCTACACCTTGATGGTAATGCATGGTTGTAATGAACAAATACAGTGTGTGGAGAGTTCCTGGCTGAGCAGGGCTCTGCCTTGTGCCTTATCTTCCTTATTAGGAAAACCAGCTCATGCATTCCTCTAAGCTAGCTGTTTTCCAAGTATAGAGAAATAGGACAACTACTTGCAAAGATAAAGCTGACACTGACTCATCACGGTTCATAACGCTGAGCTAGAAAAGTTAGCAGTCCCAGCACCGTAGAAATGAGTGCAGCATCACTTGCTCTGCATTCCCTTCTGTGCTGTGGTCTGGGTGGCTCTTACACTTCACAACATTAGCTTAGTTTTTTGGATCTGATGTGTTTCCTGGTAACTGGTGTCACCAAGTGGAATATTTCTGTCAAGTGGAACATTTCTCTGCTCTTCTGTTAGTAGATGAGGTCTAAGTACTACTATCAGTTTACATCTTTTGTGCTGATTCTTTTGTTGCCTAGGCCAAGGGGAAAACAAATCACAATTTGATCTGCTGAACAGACTTTTCGTTGGTCAAGTAAATTATCCCACAAAGACTCTTTCTGTGCATTTTACTTTGAAGTTTTTCAGAACCTGATTAAGAAGTCCCTATTTTGAAGTATCTAGGTTGGTCAGGTTTCATTGTGTTAATATTTCCTCAATACTAGCACTGGAGATTCCTGGAGCGATCACTTACTGATGAATACTTGGTTTCCACGTACAGTGTGGGACTGTGGTTGCCTGATGCAGACATGCAGCTACATCCAAATGTGCATTATCATTAGTTTGTCAGTAACTGCAATAGATTTCTTTGAGATTTTACCAGGTGAACAATTGCATACTAAAGACAGTCTCCATCCCAAAATGCTTATAACTTGCAGAAGACAAAGGGAGATTTAAGTCTCCAAAGTCCCTGTGTCAGGTCGCACTCACAACGCTTTCCATTCCTCCTTTCTAGGAGGAAGGACAGGATTGTTTCCTTGCCATTATGAAGCTTTACACATTCACGTACACCCTTACCACTACTTTTTTGAATTCTAAAATGATTTTCTCATAAAATTGCCCTTGATCTCCTGCGTGAGACTCTGATGCATATTTATAACCCTTCCTCTGTACTTTCTTGTCACTTGACTTTACCAAATCCCAGTCCTTGTCTGAGTTGATGATATAAAGCACAAGCTGCAGCCCAGGTGGGGATGAGGGCTGGAAGGACTTTCTTGCTTTGCCTTTACTCTGTTCTACTTTGAGCTCCAGATGTGTAAGGGGGCAACATTTTGCTGCCTGCTAATGGAGACATCCAGTGCGATGTTACCCGTGCTTAGTCAAATCCCTCCAACTCCAAGACACCTGCTTGACTTCCACGGCACAACTAGCTGAGGTTCTCTGTGGGCAAGCAAAAAATGGCAAAATCTCCCAACAGAATCCTTCTGCCCCCAGATCTTTTCCAGACATATATCCCTACGACACTGCAAAGCAGAAGCCAACTCTTAGCCAGCGTTAATTGTCATAGCTCCATCGCCTGATTCAGGTTGCCCTTACAAAGGACTTGTGCCTTACTGTTCAGCAACAACCAAGAGAAACTGGGATTTGTCAGACAGCTCCCAATTTCTGGAGACACACCAGGGAAATCAGGCATCAGAAATACTCCACCTCAGCCTAAGCGGTGTGCGAAGCATGCATTCAATCTCTGAGGTTCAGGCCATGGCAGTGAGGGAGCTGACAGCCTCACAGCTGGTTTCCTCTGAAAGGATCCCTCTTTTCCCTGAGAAGCAGAGCACAAAGCAGGATGGCATTGCATCACCAAGCCCTGGGGGTTATAATTCAGCAATTCAGTGCACCATGCACCGTAATCCCAGGGACTATTAAAACAGCACAGCAAGCAGGGTGAGAGGCTGTTGGGAAGAGCTGTAAAACAGCAGCATGTTTTACGCTCTGTCTTTGGATGTGAGTCATGGAAATCTCCATATGCTGAGGGTAACGAGCATTTCTAGTCAGATGATTTCCCAAGCTCTGTTGTTGAATACTGGGGAAGAAAAAGTGTTTACTGTTGTTTTTCCAGGCAAGGACAAAGTTCAGGGTGGTCTATCAAGCTGCTTTCTGAAAGCTGCTCTTAGAAATGTGTTTATTGGGCTCTTTTGCTTGTTCTCCGCTTGCATAGAGACAGTCAGAGCTCTCCATGCTTTCTTCCACCCGCTGTCAGTGAGAAATAAAACATGATTCTCTGTACAGGTCTCAACAAAAGGCCTAGTTATGATTGGACAGGTGGGTTCCTACCTGCTGTCTTTATAACTTAGATACTTCTGGTGTTTGCTAGACATGAAACATATTCAGACACAGAGAAACATTACCTGCCTTCAAGAGTATCTGGGTTTTGGTGGTGTTTTTGGTTTTTTAAACTGCAAAATAGAGATTTGCTATGGCTTAGACAGGGGCATGACTTGTCCTTTGCTATCTGACCTGTCAATGTCAGGACCCTGGCATCCTGTCTTCTGGAGATGAAAGAAATATGTGTCTCATGAGCTCTGCTGCAGAACTGCCAGCCAGGAGTTGCTGCATGGGTGTCCACTCCTTTGCTTCTTTGCATTGCATGGTGATGGTGCCCCAGCAGAGCTGCTGTTCCTGGCAAGTCTTCTCAAGAGGTGCTGAAAGAGCAGGGAGGTCTCTGAGGGCATGGAGGGCCCTTTACGTTGTATGATTTATCTGTTGATACAACCTGTCTTTTGATGGTGCAATGACGATTCAGGTCTGGTGCTAAATGGGGTGCTCCAGTTGGTGCTATGGGTTAGCTGTTGACTGCTGGCTGAGAGCACAGCTAGGGGCCACCCACTGAATTCACCAGCTGCATGAGTTAAATGATGACTGCATGCTTCATCAGAAGCTGCTGCTTTTTAAAAGCCATAGAAGCTATCATCTCCACTGGGAAGATATCTCTGAGCTTTTCCTGTAGAGCAGGTGTGAATTTTAAAGAAGCAGGGTCATCTTTAGTTAAGTGCCCTCAACATCAATCAGTTACCAATATTTCATCTCCCTTCCCTGGTGCCTTTGGAGACATCTGACATCCATCAAATAAAGCAGCCTCCAGATGGCCCCACCATATGGTCCATGTCTCGGAATAGCTGAAGTCTAAATGCTTGCCTCCTTGGGAAGCTGCGGCCCCTTGCTGAGTCTCAGCATCCAAGGGAGATGCCTGCTGCTTTAATCAATGTGTGTTCTGTTTTTTTCTGCTTTGTCATAGTCATAATAATAAGCAAGACTTGCTTTGGCATCCCTAGCTGCAAGAACCTTTCTGTGCTTGAAATACTAAACGCCTGTCAGTCCCTTTCTTTCCTCTTGTCTTTTCCCTGGTCACTAGGACCCCACTGATCTTCTCAATCCTGACAGTGCTAATTACCCTTTTCTTCCTCCTGCTGTTGCTGCCTTTCCTTCCTTCTTCTAATCTCTTATTTGTATAAATCACTAGGGGTGAAGGAAGAGTAAATATCAATAAAGGAACTCAAGCTCCTGGTGATGTTTTAAAGGGCTCACCAAACTCCTACCTGGGGAATGGCAATTAGTGATGGCAGTTATTGGTCTGTCCCACTTTGCACGAAAGTTTGCCTCGGTCTGTCATCTCTTCATTCCTTTGTCCTCGCTCTGCCTAGCATTGTGAAGTGACAAAGCAATTTCTGAGCCTCCTGGGATATGTCTCAAAACTTGCTCTCCCATAAATCTTCTACTTGCTCTTGATGCTGCAGTCCTACCGTGCCTAGGAGTGATGTGGCATAAGTGCCAGGAGCTGGGCATCACCCGTGGAAAAGTAACCTTGCAGCCTTTAGTCACCATTTTCCTTGTCCCTGTTGAAACCTGTTTGGAGGGAAAGCCTCCAGAGGATGATGCGCTTTTATAACTCTTGCTCCCTGTCAAAGTAGCAAGTCATTTAAAAATAATTTTTAAAAATAAGTTAAATTATTGGAGCTGGATGGAAAAAAGTGCATGCACAAAAACTTCTGATGGAAGCCTTCCACTAATTCTGTAAATATATTTATAAGACAAAGATAAGGTATTCCTTTAAAAGTTGCACATGTGACTAAGCCTGTGATGGTGTTGCTGCGTTTAGGATACGTAAGTAATTATGATTTGTAGCAGTTCGCTTTGAGCGCCGAAGTATTTGACCAAGACTTGCCTAAATCAAAATTTCAGTTAAAATTCCCATTGATGAAAAGGCCTATCTTTGCAAATATAAATACTGAAGAGGAGTTGTTACAGCAGTGGATGATCTCTGTCATTCTGCAAGGTTCATAAACTTTACAAAGTTTACCTTGTGAGCGATGCAGCTTTGCGTTGCAGATGTCAGAGGCTAAACAACTTGCCTGGGACTCCAGCATCCAGGTCCCTAGTGGCCTTGACCTGCTGAGCTCTGCACGGGATCATTATTGCAGAGCTGCGTTCATGCACCCTCCAGACTCTGAGATTGCCATTCGAATGATGCAATCTACTGATATGAGATCTAGCCTTGTGTACTCGTCTGTGTAATCCGCAGCTCAATTAATTTAGCCCATGGCATCCACTCAGAAGACTATTGCTTTTTGTTTAGCTTGGTGGTAGGTCTCTGCCCTGTGTTTGAAAATCAAGGCAGATGCTCCCCGTGCTGTAGCTTTGATTTTAAGTTTTTGAAAGTGGAGATGAGGATGAGATTCTGCAATGTGGGAAGGAGTTACTGGTAGCATCATTTCTCTTTCACTTTCTGTGAATCTTCATGCTTTGTGGAGCCCAAAATTCAAAGAAAGAACAGTCTCACTTTCTCCAGCCCAGGCTAGTCTTGGCTGCAAAGAGGTATGGATTGACAGTCCTGGGGCTTCATGTCCCACCACTGTGACACCGGACTGACAGCAGGTGACGTGCAGCCTGCATCTGGGCTATTTCTTGGGATGAGACCTTTCTTTCGACTGCCTGTTTGCTGATGCTTGTCCTCTCTGCTGCGCCTGCTAGCAGGGATTTCTGTTAGCACCCACTGCTTTGGTAGATTAAATGGGACGTATCAAGTTTGTTACCTAAGTCACCAAAGAGCCATCACATAGCAACAGCTTCCCAGCGTGACCTTACAGCTGCCCTCACCTCATTCTCTCCCTTCCCCAGAGGTAGCAACTCATATACATGTGCTGTAGAGCAAGTGGTTCCTTTGTGTGCAGATGGCAGCATATTCATGTCTCTTGCAAATTATTTACAAGTCTTGATGCTTATGTGCAGTGCAGGAGATATAGGGCCTCCTATTGTGCTAGTATTGGGATTACATTAATGAATTTAGGCTTGAAGTTAGAAAGGAGTTTGTGATGAGGAAGAGGGCAACATTCTGGAACAGCTTCCCATAGGAGTAGTAACCTGCTTGGTTTTTTTCAGATGGTTTTTAAGCATTTATGGTGAACCTATACGAAGTGATGATCCATGCTAGTGATCCATGTTTTGGGGCCATAGCAGTTGTCTGTGGGTCTCATTCAATGTCATATCTGCAATGGCTTCACTTACTTTCTCTTTCTGAAATGAAATTTCAGTAGTCTAGATTATCTGTCACCACTTCCTCCAGCTCGCAGAGTAACTGTGCCTCAGGTGCTGTCACTGGGGTGGCCCTGTGCAGGGCAGCAGGGCTAGAGCCTGGCATGGTGCTGTGCAGACATGACCGTTCAGCTTTGGAGATGCTTTTGTACCTGGAAGCATCCCAGTGACACTTATGTGAGCATGAGGCACTAAGCTCCATGGGTCCGTGCTGATGGTTACCTTTGTGCTGTAGAGACCTGGGCAGGTCTGGCTTCAAGGAGCTCCTCCTTGGCTATGGGGGGCAGGCAGGACTGGCAGAATGGTTGTTGAAGCAGGCCAGGAAAATGTCTGGGGTGTCTCTGCATCCCCAATCCCATATTTTCCATGTATATGAATCCCCCCCCCCCGCTTACTTTCCCCCTGCTGCTCCTAAATACTCCATCCCTTCCCTTTCCCTCCTTTCTCTTGCAGCCCAATCACACCCTGCTATCTCACACCTCATTACTGGAAGCAGTTGCACAAGTGGCTCCTTCAAAATGTGTTTGTGCCCTCTCATCAGTGAGCAGTGGGAACTGCAGTAAGCATGGGCAGCCTGGTGCCTTCCTTGTACCTCGTCGTACTGGTTCCAGTTCTCCATCATTGAAGGCAGATACCTTTTCTAATTGATGCTGATAATGGTCATAAGACATGTCATTTACAAGATGTGAGGTGGTAGCTAGCAGAGAGAGAGAGAAAAATCTTTCTAACCATGTGGTTGTATCAGCACTAATTTGATGCCAAGGTTGGCTCTTGGCTCAAGGTTGGTTAAATCAGGATCCCACTTTGCATGCTTGCGTCTGCTGGAGGGGGAAAAAGAAAGTTTGAGTTTGGGCCATAAAATTATTAACTCTATTTTTCATAGTGTTATTTGTATGTACTCTATATGCAAAGCATGCAGTATTAATAGCATACAGCACAAAAAAACATTTCTAGGTGTAATATTTTGAACTGACTGTGGTACTGTACTAAGACAAGTCAATTCATTCTGTCTTCACTGAGAAGCAGAAAATCTCCATGGCTGTCATGCTTCATCAGCTTTCCTAATCACTTTGACCATGTATTTCTGAAGATGCTATCCCCATTGTCTCACATGTCAAATAATTTATACTGTGTTTTGAAGACCACTGATGGTGTATGGGTGTAAGGGAGTGCACTACATTTCCAGAAGTTACTCAGGAAGGTTTCAAGGGTGGCAAGCTCCTTATTTCTGTGGTTATTCCCTGTGCATTTATTGGTAGGTTGATGAGTACGAATAAAAGCTTGTGGTTTTTCATTGAGACCTTGTTGGCTCTGTTCGTGAAGATGATGCATTATGAAAGAGTAGCCTCTGTTCTTTTAAGTTCAGCCTTGAATAAGAAAACATAAGAAAGTTGTTGCTTGTACAAGCAGATACTGGAAAAGATAATGTTCTGGAAAACCTCATGAAGTAAAACTGGGACCTGAGGAGAAGGGGCGGCAGGAGGTGTGGAGGGACTTTTGACACAGTTCATGTAGATGTGGGGTGTAGGACTGACTTCCCTCTGAACGCGGTGCACCAGGAGGTGCTTTACCATGGATGCTCTGGGTTGGTTTTATGCCCATCATGTGGTGTGCCAGACTGACTCAGTATTCCTGGGTGGTCAGAGGTTAAACTGTAACTCACGTTTTAAGTGATGCACAGCCTTTTGCCTGTGTTTGAGACTGTGTTAAGCTGTATGGATGTAGCCAGTGTGTTTTATCCTCAAATTTTGGATTTAGGTTTCTTTCTGCCCCACTTTCTCTTTAAAATCTTCATTTACAAAGCTTCATATCACATTTTTTACCACTTAGAAAGTTATATTAAAATCAGCTTGAAAAGGAAGAAATTGTGAACTCTCAGCACATCTGAGATGGGATATGCTAGGGATACTGATCAATTTAAGACAAAGAGGTTTTAATGCGTTAGAATAACTCTTTGGGTGTGATCCATCTCAGCCTGTGGCTTCTGCACTGCATGATGTGAATGCACTGAGGGCTGGTGTTGAAAGCACACTCACAGTATGATGTTATCGTTGAACCTGGAGTCATTGCACACTAAACTCAGTACATAGATAAAATTGTGAATTGGATTTTTCTCCTTATGATGTTCTATAGCTTCATTAAAAATACACACCTAATATCCTCAAATGGCAAATATGTGAATCGGAAACTTATAGATACTACATTTTGAGGATACTCCATTTCTTATGCAGCAGTTAATCTGAAAGACCGTAAGAAAATCTGTATTATCTTCTCTCTGAGAATTTTCTAGTAGGGCTTTGAACAAAAATAGGATTTTAGTGGAGGCAGGTTCTCCAGGTAATCTGACAATCTTTTCCTATTATGCCACATATTCTGCAAATGCTCTTTTCCCATGCCATTTTTCTTAATGGGAAATGTGAACTTTCTTCCCTAGTCAGCCAAACTACTGTACTTCTTCAAAACTGGGGGCAAGGGGGAAAAATCAAGCCAAATGATGTTTTTTCTAGAGAGTGTCATAGTGAAACCAGTGTGCAGAGATGATAAAATATTCAACCTGCACTTGCTTACAGGTATGGCAGAGTGCAGACTAAGCAGACATCCTTATTCCTCAGCTTCTGTAACCCCTAGACAGAAATCCTGGAGCTCTAGCCCTGAGACATGGGCTGTATTCTTCTCTATGAGGATACCAGTCAGACCGTATCAGAAATGCTGGACTATTAATGATTACAGAAAGGAGATCCCTCTCTGAGAAACTGTATTTCAGGCATTGCAAGGTCCCTATCAGTGTTACTGGTTTTGTGCATACAGAACATTTGAGAGAAAACTGCAGTGTTTTAGGGCAAGTGCTGAGTCTTGAGGAGTACCTGGCAGTCGTTATTCCATATCATCTCATCTGGCATATCTCTGGCTCGTTTCAAGGAAGGTGTTGGAGTGGATGGGGCAGAGAATGGGCAACAGATTTCTAAGGTGATGCTCTTAAAGATGCCTGGGCTAAGAACTGATAGAGCAATTTACTGTTGAGCCTGACACAAGGCTTTTAGCAGGAGCAGAAGCATTTGCTGACAATGCTGGCAAAACCACTTCAGTTGTGTGTTGTCTGACTTAAGGCCAAAACAGGCCTGTCTAGAAAGACACTATGGGTGAGGTTCAGTTGCCAAGCACTAGTGTCTAGTGCCATTTCAGTCTCCTCAGGAAGCCCAAGAAATCCATGTTAGTGCAGGCAGAGCTAGTACAGCCTGTGCACCAGACCGGACACTCTATGACTCCTTAAGTGTCACTGGATACATATATTAGGTGATATAGGTGATTGATTTGCCTTCTGCATGTGTGCCGCTGTGCGAGGATACCTCTGAATTTGCTTCCTAATGTGGTCTGCCCTGAGATTTAGTGACGCCTTACAAGGCTCTCAGCCACAAGAAGAAATGGAGCTGAGGAACGGAATGAATGAAGCAGAAATCTCCAAGCTCATGGTAGACAGGAGCACATTTTTTGTGAGTGTGGAAGCCCACCAGCAACATCTATACAGATATGACAGGAGCTAGAGGGACCAAACTGAGTGGAGAAGCGGGAATGGTGGTGGCAGTTGTTCATCTGCAGTGGAATGACAGAAGCAAATGGGTAAAACCCCACCAAGCCCTGTAAACACAGCACTTTGTGCTTATGTAGCAGTCTGTCTCCCAAAAGGTCTGTAAGCCATGTATGGCACTCACCAGTTCTCTTGATGTGCTCACAAGATGACCTTACGTGGTACCCACAGCGGGTATGTGTGTGTCTGTGAACAGTACCGATGGAAAATACCTCTCTGGAGAGGAGGGCACTTGCCCAACCTCAACTCTCATCCAGTCTCTGCATCATAACTCTGGTCGTTAGGTGAGAAACAAACCCTGTCTTTCCTGGATAGCTCTCTGAGGCTGAATATCCAGTGAACTGAGAACTCATTGAAACCACATAGCTTTGTTTTGTTTTTCCTTGAACCATAACTGAGTCTGAACAACTGTTTCAGACTCTGTTGAAGTTGGTGTGCAACAACATGAGTCAAAACTGAATCTGGAACTAGAGCAAGATATTAAGCTGGTGGTAAGAGTTTTACTTAGAGAATCTTTATTAGTACAGTGATGGAAAGGTGCAAAGACCAAAATAATTGAATGGGGCATCATCTTGCTGCGTGGTGTTTTGGGATTTTTCTGGTAGGATAACTTCCATTATGATGGTATCTCAGAGGTTTTACAGGAGAGGACTTGTATCTTCCTAAAGAGCTTGCAGTGTCAGGCTGTAGCCCTCAGGACTTGTCCATACCTGTTAGCCCATGTGGGCTGAGCTGCTTTATTGCAGGCTTTAGCTCTGTGTGTCACTGTTTCCAGGACGGGGTCTAAGGGCTGAATGTGGAAAGTACAATGTTATATAGGGGGTGATGTATGTTTTATAACAGTTATTTTTTCTATACTAAGGCTTCTTCTGAATGCTCTTTGTCTAAAATCTTGCAGTCTGAGCCACCCAGGCAGGCTCCACATGAACATGTGCAATGTAATCACTGTTAGCAAGCTTCTGCTTTTATTAGCCTTTGGTCCAAATTTCATATAGTTCTCATTTATTTAGGTCTGAAAATGAATGCCTTTGTCTTCCCACAGTACTTCTGTACATCTTCTGTCTATGTAAACTTGGATTTAACTTCTCTCTGTTGATTTGATCATCTTTCTCTGCATTGTCTTATCTATATTTGCCCACTATTGCTTTTCCACTTTGACTCTGCAAGAACTAAAAGGAGTTTAGGAAAAAATAGGCTCCTAGAATGGATGTTTCTTGAGTGAGAAGCCACAGCTAAGTGTGCTTACTAGGACTTCATGAATATCCCAGGCAAGGGGTAGTCTTTTCTCTCTGTGTGTCCCTAAAAAGCCAATATATCCAAGCTTGAGCTATAAAATTGCTGGTCAGTTGCGCAACAATGCACACTTGATCCTCCATAGAAAGGGAGTGTTTTGCTGAGAGAGGGCATCTGCTGGGCAAGAAGGACTTACTAACGTACAAGCACCTTCTGGCCTCTGTCCCTGCCTTCAGGGCTTGACGCAACGTCCTGCAGAAGTCAGTAACAGCAAGGCTGGAAAAGGGCTCTCAACCTCCTGATTTCTTGTTCCCTGAGCTAAACGTCTGTCAGGCTCCTTTCCATCACTGTTGTAATTCTATGTTTGTGCAGACATGTCAGCGTGAGGAAGGTCGTTACCTTAATTGCTTCAAATCGTTACATAAAAGACTGCCAATGAGGAGCTGCAACTACTCAGAAGTTTTAATTATGGCCTGACGTGATGTTATTGTCCTGGCCTTGCACACCTCTGTGGGTGTATTTCTGAAGGAGGTGGCTTTTGTTGCTCCAAGCTTACAATTCCTCCTGAGAAGTCTTTCTCTCCATCAAGGTGACATTCAGGAATGACAGCGCGACACATCACCAAGGAGCAGAAGTGTTCGGCAGGGAACTATGACTTCAGTGTGATGCTTCCCCATATTGCCAGTCTTTTCCAAAGGGGATACTGGTGATCCTCCAGTTTTTCCTGTGGTATCATTCCAATAGAATCATAGAATCATTATGGTTGGAAGAGACCTCAAAGATCATCAAGTCCAACCGTATACCCGATGCCACCATGCCTGCTAAACCCACTAAACCACATCTTGAAGCGCCACATCTAAACGTTTTTTGAACACCTCCAGGGGTGGTGACTCTACCACCTCCCTGGGGAGCCTGTTGCTGAGCTCGTTCCTGAGCCTGTTCATGATCAAGAGGATAGTAATCCTCTTCCTCTTGATCTTGAAGAGAAGTTGTATCCTCCTAAGCCACTCTCTGAGAAGCTATGAAAATTAGTGATGTGCAACTTCCTCATTGCAGATGCATTACCAATCTAAGGCTCCCAGAGTCTGGGGAAACTGAACTCCATCAATAAACACCTGAACTGCAAAGAGGATGGATGAGGGGCTGAGAATGGCACATGGAGCCTTGTGCTTTGGTTAGCTGGTACCAGCTGTTTCTGTTCTCTCTCCCCCTCACCAGAGGTCCAAATCACATCTACTGGAGATATAAAGTAGTATCTGCAATTCCACTATCTTGAACTGCCCAGTCTCTCAGGTCTTACAAGTTGGGACATTCTTCCCAGAAGTTGCATAGAGCTGCTGTCTGTATTCACACAATAACTTCAATGGGGCTCCCCATGGTTTGGAAAGTAGAAACTTAAGACACAGGTTGAACCCCTCGAGTTAAGACATACTGGCAGCAGTACTACAGATGGTGCTGTGACAAGACAGTAGCCAGGAGAGGACTTTGAGGGCTGCCCATCGTACCCTTTGCCTATCTTTCAGAAAAAGGAAAAATTTTGTTTGTGCCTTTTGCAGGCTAGAGAAGGGAGAGTGTTATGCTGTGTAGGTGTACTTAATTTGGTGTAGCAAAAATTAAACAGATCGTAGCTTCCCACCGAAGGGGCAGTGCCCATGAATGCCCAACAAGAATGCTGGCAGTGAGATCAATGCACTGCGACTGTCATGCAAATGTATAGCAATGAAATGCAGCCCTTTTTTTAAAAGAAAAAAACCCAGGTTCTGCAGCTTGATTTGCCAAGTATTTGTGATGTTTTGCACTGTCAACAGCTTGCTTGTGTGTTATGAAATACCCAAAGATTACTGGGGGAAAAATGAAGAAAAGGAGTTATTTTTGTAGTTGGAACCATGCACACCAAACGGTTAGATTGAGGAAGGGTCTGTTTTGCTCACTGTCTTGTCCCAGAATGTCTCAGAACAAAGGTCAGGGGCAACTTGGTTGAGTGATTGTAATAACAGGTTAATTTATATTAAACATCCAGACATATTGGATAGGCAGTGGGGAATCTCAAACTGAAATGCCCATGCTCTGACTATCCTATCAGGGATGCTCAGTGCTTCCAAAATATGGTGTCCCCTTGATGTGTCCTGACCTCAGCTACAAGGAAGTGTAAACACCCTTATATATTGGATACTTTCTTTTAAAAGGTCTATAAATGGGTCTTGCCCAGAGTGTGCCCTTGTGCTGAGTGTGTGCTGCTTCACATTTGTAATTCATGCAGAAAATGTAATGGAGGAGTGAACTGCTGGACTGGATTTAGATGATGCTAAATATTTTTCATGATGTTACAGGAAGGTGATGCTTCTGATGTCTTTAGCTATGGTGTCTGCTTCAGGGAACCTGTGAGCAAATGTGCGTCTCTACTGTCGATGGGGCAGGACTGATAATCAAGTTCTCTACAGGGGCAGACGCTTTCCCCTAGACCTGGCAGTCTGCAAGAGCCTTTCCTCTACCTCCCATTGCTTCCTGACAATGAGGCGAAGGGCTAAGCCTCAGGTGGGGCAGAGCAAGTAGGATACTCCAATTTGGGGTGCAGTTTGTGGTAAATGTATCGAATTACTTCCATCCATCTGTAATAGTCACTGAAAGCAGCTGCGCTGAACAGATATAACTTGACAATCTGTGCAAAGTGACAGCTGCACTACAGTATTAACCTACTAGGTGAGACATACCTGTACCAAATAAATAGGATAGACAAGGGAAGGTTAGTATGTCTTATTTTTTAGCAATGGGCAGATATGAAAGAATTTCTGATTTAAGGGCTTGAGGATTTCTTTGAACTTAGGTCTAAGTGAATGGAAATTTTCAACTCTGCAAGTGCAGCTGGATGAATAATTTGTAGTGAATAATAGATCTGATGGCTTTCACTGCATTTGGGATTGACAGCAAACACATCACAATTTTAATTATTGGGAATGATTTGCTGAAATATTCAGGAGCTATTTTTGGTTCCTGCAGACTGTGCACGAAAAAGTTAGCTATTTAAAAGCCAGACTTTTTTTTTTCCCCTGAGCTCCTGGCTGGTCTCCTTGCTCCCTACAAGCTTCTCCAAACAGGGCTCCTTGCATCCTAGCTTAAGAATTTAACATACAGGAACCTTAAAATAAAATAATTTTTAAAGAACCCAATGATTATTGCAAGTCTTCCTACCCTAACACTCAGCAGAAAGCATGCCAGAGGGATCAGGATGGGGTTGGTTCATTGACTTCTTGAGGTGCTTGTGGAGCTGAGGTGTTTCCATGTAACTGATGTGGGAATCTGCAAGGTAGAGAATGGAGACTTTTGGAGAACTGAGGAAAGCACTACAAAAATGTTGTGTGTCTCTCCTGTACTTTTCATGGTTTTGAGAAAGTCAAAACCTCAGGACCGGCCATCAGCAATTCAAGCTGGGTGTTACTTGAATGGTGGATAAGCAAGACTGTTGGAGTAATTCTGACTCCTAATGTAGGGAGTTACTGACGCAGCCGGTTTCCCCAAACCTCTGGAAACAGCTGTTTGCCCTCCTGACCCTCTTCCCCTCCTCACAGCTCTCCATCATGTGGTACCATGTCGTTGTACCGTCGTGCCATCCCAGTACGATATTGCATGCTGCCCACTGCTGCTGTGGGGAGCTGGGCTGGCAGGTGATGCAGACACCATGAAGAAAATTAGGCAGAAACAAACTTCTTCCCAAGGAGCAGGGCAGGAATAATGTGAAATATAAATTTTCCTTCTCATTTGTGAAGAAATCAAAGCAGCATTTTGAAAAAGGAATGGATACGGATAAATAAAAATGTGACTTTCCTGAAGAACTGAAATAGCAACCAGAAATAAGGAGGGAGACGCAGGGTACAGATCGTGCTGGTTTGCCTGGGCTTCTGTCAGCTCTCTTTAAAATGTTTTGCTACCCTCTGGTGGCTTTCTGAGGATTTGTGCAGTCCAGTTTTCAGTCCTTGTACAATCCCCTGATAACTTTTTGAGATGCATTGAGAAACCCAGGTCTGCCGATGGAGGTTTTTATTTTCTCTGATTCCAAAGCAGCAGTACAATAATAATGGAAAGGCAGCTTTGGGTTTGGGGTTTGTTTGGTTTATTTTCTTTTCTTTTTCCTTTTGTTCATATGAAGTATCATTTGGTCTAGTGTTATAATCACAAAGGCAGCTTGGTTGGGAGGCTAAAATGAAAAGGTAATAACTTTGTACCTAGGTTGGTTGTGTAGCGGGACTGTTCAGTGTTTGGGAATGACACAGACTTCACAATCCTGCAGAATGCAAACCCATGTCCTCTACTTATCTGCAGAGGACACAAAGCGAGTACCAGTGAAGTCAATAATAGCAAAACTCTCATGATCTCTAGGAGCCCAGAATAGGTCCTATTCAGCCTGGTGCAGGGGCAATGCTCAAACCTCCATCATCCTTTCACTGTGCCTTGGTTTCCATTTGGTAACTTCTTGTGTTTTCCCTTTTTCATCTTCTCTGCTCTTTAATTGATTCTGTATTGTGGCTTCATGGTGGATGAGCTGTAGGTAGGGATTTAAAGGGCAGTGGTTTGACAGATTTTACAAGAAACTCCTCCCAGGCATTAATTCCTGGGTTATGGGGTCAGAGAGGCTCTTGTGATCTTCTCAGCCTGACCTCCTGCAGACAGCAAGTCACAGGGCTGTCCTCAATTGACTCCTGCTTGAAGTGCAGCATTGAATTTAGAAAACAGCCCTTCTTGGTTTAAAATTTTCCAGTGATGGAAGATTCATGTTGTGAAATTGTTCCCAGTGCTTTATTGCCTTAAAAGTTAAATACTTCCACGCTTTACTTTGTTCAGTTTCAGCTTCCAGCCTTTGGTTTTCTTATTACTTTGTGAGTTTGAGAAGCCATGTGTTGCTGAAACTGTGTCCTGTGTCGGGACTCGTGGGTTTGATCAAGTTGCCAACTAGGTGGAGCTCTGAGAGGCACCTTGGTTTTAAGAAATGAAAAGTTGTGAACGTTATTGACTGAGACGTGGGGTGTGACGTGAAATCACAAACTCATTGCACAGAAGACACCAAAAAAGCAATACAAGGGCACTGCTGGAGGGAGCGTGCACTTTTCCCTAGTGCATGCCCGCACTGGATATTTCTAGGGTTCACATACTTGTAACATACGGTTAGTAAGGGAGGATTTATACAGGTTTTCAAATGAGATCTAGTTGCAAAAGTCCTGCAGAGGTTGAGCTTCACAAGAGATGAATTGAAATATAAAAGCATTTGGGTTTTTTGGGTGCTTTTTTTTATAAATCAGCTATGCTGAGGTCCTTTGGGATGTAAGCTGCTATATTCAGCAGAATGATTGTTGTTAGCTTCTTGTGCTGTTTAAATTCACTGGTTTTAAAACCAGCTCCATCCATCTCATAACCTGGCAGAGGTCTGGAGTGGGGAGCAGGCAGTGCCTGTGCTGGATTAGCCTACAAAAGCCCTGAGAGAAGAGGGTAAGACTGCAAGCCTGGTGGGGCAGTAAGTACAGCCAGAAGGCCACCTTAAAGGAAAAACCAGATTTTTGTGGTTCAGGCAGAGGAAAGGGATGTAGTAGATTTGGGTTACCTCAACCACAGAATATGCTATGATAGCAGATGACCCAACTCTGTGGTTTGACCTCCATCAGGCCAAACTTGCTGTTTTTAAAACCACTTGAAACTCCACAGGAGATGACGGAAAGGCAGTCAGTGTGGAGGCCTGGGACATGCTTTTAGGTTTCAAAATCTTGTCTTGTCTTGGCAGGACGTCTGAGCCCAGCATATGAGACCAGCAGTCCTGAGTACTAAGCCACTTGTAATACAGTTCCTTTCATGGCCTTGTGAGCTGCTTGCATGAGGCTCTGGGAGCTGCTTATTTCAGTCCTGCTGCAATATCCCTACTTGTGAAGAGGGGACAGAAATGACAACCTCAGTGTCTCTGCCAAGGCGTACTGTAAGGATTTGTTAACCTACACAGCTGTTGTAGGAACAGCTCTGCTGTTGATGTTCAGCATTCCCAATCCATCTTCTGGCATTGATGCTTTCTAAACCAAAGAAGTGTTTTGAGCTGATGCCAGTAGTCATGGGCATGTCTTACATGGTCTTCTGCAGCCAGATGCGAGCTTGTGTGGGCTGTGTTTTGGGCTGGCTGGACTCAGTCTGGTTCAAGACTGCAGGCTGTGTAATTGCCTGGGGGTCTGAGCTGATAAACCTAGTCTCCCAGCAGACCTAAATAGTTCAGTGTAGTGCTTTGCTGACATGGCTACAAGGCTTTGGGACTGGAGACAGTTTACATCCATCCCTCTCAGGGAAACTTCTCACCTGCAAACAAAAGAGAACATAGACCGTTCTGAAAAGAGAGCACGTGCACCAGCCTTTGAAAGCCATGTACCCTCTTCCTGGGTTCAGTGACCAAGTGGATGGCAGAGTGTGAAACTGAGAAGGCTTCAACCGAGGCATTTTAGGCTTTAAAATCACTTTTTACTTCTGACATCCACCTTGATCCTGTCAGATCACAGCTAGTTCTGGAGGAAGACAAGATGCAGACTGACAGCCTCAAAGTAAGGGAGAAAGGGAGATGCCAGGGATGAGTGCAAGCACCCCTGCAGCGGTGGCCCCAGCCTGCTGCGCTCTCCTTTGTAGAGCCTGTCTGTGTAGTAACAGTAGAAGATTTTCCTGCAGGAAATC
>NW_009610986.1:0-9755 GCF_000690535.1 Cariama cristata | reverse complement strand
AAAGCACTGTGCGAGCTGGGGATGAGGGCCTGTCTGTGATCACTGGGAGTTCCTGGAAGCTGTTGCATTGCTGTGCAGAGACACTCTTTTTGTGCAAGGTAACCTATTCCAGAGCTACCTATATAAGAGGGTATCAAAAATGGAGGTGTGAAAAAGCAGAGAAAGAAGAGTTGCATCACCTACTGCTCCAAAAGGAGCAAGAAAGAGACAAAGGGAAAAGAGGGCTCTATGTCCTAAAAAACCAGTCTTTCCCATCAATTTTGGAAACAAAACTAACAATGGTTAGGAAAAAACAATCCCATCTAAAACCTTCACCAGTCAGGCTTGGCTGCTCAGTACTGAGGGGAAAAATGCACTCTTGAAGCTATGCTCTTCCCTGTTTTCCAGGACACTGCACACTCAGTCTGTGAGTGCATTGGACAACTTTCCCAAAAAGGCACTTTGGGGATGTAGCCTACATCTCTGGGAGGAACTGAATGGGGGAACATGTCTCTGCTAATGAAAGCTGCAGCCAGAAATAAAGAGTTCTGGAGGTTGAAAACTAGGTTAAAAGCAGCCAGCAATGGAAAGCAACTGGAGATGGAGTGGGTTAAAGAGCTCTTGAGCATTAGACAGTGGATGGTTTTGCTTCACTCCCAACTCCTGGGTAGTGCAGTCCTGGCAGATTGACAGGGCTTCTGGGGTGAGTTGTCACAAGATGCTTCACCTTGGTTTTTTTTCCCTTAGGTTTCTATTTTTAGTTGAATTCTCCCACTTAACACACACTACAGTGACCCCTACTGCTGCCAGCAGTCAAGGGCCCATCTCAGTGCAATTATTAAACTATGGGAAAGTATTGCCTGTAGTCTTATAAACAGATAGTATCATTTATAACCCTTAACTATGCAGAAAGTCTGCCACTCAACCCTATACCACCAAAGGGGACAACTTCTGTAAACCCTTGTGATGCTTAAACTGTGGTCATAGTGTTTATGTAAAGAATAAGAATCAGCCAAAACCTTCATAATAAACTTTCTCTCCCTTTTCTAAGTAAGACTGGAGAGGACATGCTGACCAGTTGGACTTCGCACACTATAAAACTGCTGTACTGCACCACATGCAGAAACAGCACCCTTGTTGCTCCTGCTTGGTTTCAGCCATCAGGACCCCCTCCCATTTTGCAAGAGCAGTTGTAGGGTGGGAAGACCTTGACAACAGTATGAGCACGAAAGGGCATTCAAGGCTACTGCCCTTGCAAAAGCAGATGGCAGCTACTCTACCTTCTGTAACTTCTTGTGATGTGTTAAGGGAAGAGCCTTATAATGGTCTACACATAGCATTTGTCTTTAACTACCCTGACCCTGGGCTGAACGATTGCCTGCTTATTTAATCCCACTCTTTTCAGCATGATTTTTCTGCTGGGTGAGTTCTTAAGAGACATGGAATTTCAAAGAGATCATGAAGGAATATGAAATGTGTGATGTGGAATAAAAAGAAGCTGGAAAAGTTGGAACATTAAATAGCAGGGTCTTGGTGAAGTGCAGTGCAAACACAGCTGCTGTGTGGCAGGCTGGCCGACCCACCATGTGCCCATTGCCATCAATCCTAGTTGGTGTAAACACCCCTGAGAGAAATGATAACTGGCCTTGGCAGGCATGCTGTGTTAAACATCCCTTGGTGAGAATGGCACTAAGGAGGAAATCGTGGGGTACCAGAGACATGACCCAACAGCTTCTACAAGGCGAGGACCGAACTAGGAAAGCAAGCTGGGGAAGAGCAGAAGGAAGAAACTTTAAAATGAGATTATCCAGGCACTGCTGCCTGCGTCCCTGACAGACTAGTGCAGGCTTTTCCCTATGACTTTTTCCCCAGGAATTGCTCTGTTCTAGTTTTAGCTGCTCAGAGACTATCCCACAGACTGGAGCAGACATTGGCTCAGAGATTGTCCCTGATTGTTAATTTACTCTGTCTTAATGTAGGCCCATTACCAGATGCATCCCCCAATGTTGTGCAAGTAAGGCCGATGTCTGTTCTGCCTCTCGTTAAAGGCAGCCATATATTTTACCTGGAGACGGGGGGCTGTCACACTTTCTGTGCTTGCTGACAAATGTCCCCACTTCTTTTGCTCTGGATAAACGGGCAAAGAGGCAGTTCCCGTGCCCTCCTGCCTGAGCCCAGAGGTGCTCTGCCAAGGGGAAAGGTGGCGAGCATGGAGGTGGCCAAGCACCAGGAGGCATCCCTGGTCTCCCTGTGAGTGACGCCTGCTCCTCTGCATGGATAGCCTGACTCATGGCCATGCTGAGTCCGGTGTACATCTATGGACTGGTAGCAAACACCCTTCTCCTCTGGTGTTGAAGTTAATGATGGCTTGGGTCTGGGGAAAGGCAGCTGAATTACTGCAGGTGATTGGAGGCCCAAGAGTCCCACTTATGTGCTCTTTCAGAAGTTATTTTGGACGATTTGTCCCCTGAGAGCATCGTCCTGAGAATGATCCTTCTGCTTTTGCCTGCTTTCCTTCAGGTAGTTTGCTGTTGGCATTAACCATCTTGGACATTTATGGTCTCGCCTGACAGGTCTTACTGTAACCAGGAGGGTGACAGAGGGAGCAAGGTGAGGAGCAAGGCTTTTCTCTGCCATGCCTCACTCTTGCTTGCCATCACTGCAGTTCAGAGAGTGTAGCAAATGAATATGGGAAGCCAAGTTCTTTGTATCAGACTCTTCACCTTCCTGCTCTGCAGAGCTGGATCAGAGTGCTTTTGTCCACTGCTGAGTGATGCTGGATTCCTTATGGTTTCATTATGGCTTGACACTGAGCACAAGGGAATGAAAAATAGATGATGTGGCCATGACACTTGCTGTAACTCAGCAGGGGAAAAGGAAAGACACCCCTCTGGGAACCTGCCTGTCCATTCCTCGCACCCTCAAGTGTCATGTGCTGCCTCAGTGTGCCTGGCACTGCCCTCAGGAGCTTGTGGTTCTGCCATCATGAAAAGCAAATAGCTAAACTTGTGTTTTACAGCAAACTGCTCCCATGATACTTCAGCAAGGATGAGCTGAGACTGTGACAGAAGGAAGCAGCAGGATCTGTAGGCTTGGGCAGTAGGTCCCCTGCTGTAGGTCTGTTTTTCCTCACAAAGCAACCATTGCTTCTCTCTTTGGCACAGCAGCCCCAATCCAGACCCATGAGGACCCTCTGGTGATAGGCAGTGGTTGCTCTATTGAAGGAGAACATGAAGCTTGCATTCCCTAGGTCTGAGTCATCCTGCTAAATCTGCACAGGGCAGCTGGGTGAGAAAGGGGAGTGGGAGATGGAGAATCCCCTATGGGATCAGGGTAACAGTGAAGGAACCAAAGTGGTGGTCAAAAGGTGAGTCAAGCCTTTGAGTGTTGGGATTTGAACATGGGGCTGGCCTTCCAAATAACTAGGGAGAGCAAAAGGAGGCCTCACTGCTCCTGGGGATTGATGTAACATCTAAGGAGGGTTTATGTGAACCCTAGTACTGCATGATTGAGGTTACCTCTGTGTTGGGGGGTTAAGCAAATACTGGCTGGAAGGAAATAATTTTGGCAGTGGTCTGGGGATAGATACATGACATGCAAGAGCTTACTAAGAACAGTTTTGCTTTAATTGGACATTTTTCCCCATCATAACTACTGTTTTACTGCTGAGTTGTAGGATGCAGCTCTTTGGGAATGGAAAATGATGGCTGTGGTTCTACTCGCTGGTGAGCCCAGTATACTTGGTAGGACCACTTATGAAAGGACAGAAATGGTGTGTGGGGCCAGGCAGCAGTGGGGACTCGGGACAACTCAAGTCTGCACTTGTGTTTTTTGATTCTGCAGGAGCTTTCTCGTCTGAGGGTTGCAAAGCACTGGATGGATTTCCTAAAATTTAGCACTGCCGTGGTGTGGCACTTGTTTGGACAATGTCTATGGCTGTCCCGATGTAAACAGGCAGAAAGCTGATGCAGGACTGGCTGGAGGTCAAACATGTCCTGCAGCAGAGTCAATGCAGTGGCTCTGCCAGTAGCCTCCATAGATAACATGCTGTAGTGACTTTTCTCGAGTAGCCAGAGAAGGTGTATTGGCCACATGCTGTTCACAAACGAAGGTAAGAATTAGAAAAGGTGTGTTTTAGTGACTCACGAATAGCTTAGTACATGCTGATGGGGCAGCAGCTCAGCTTTATCATTCCAGCTTTGAATCCCTAAAGTACCTGTTTTTTAAAAAAAAAAAAAAAAATAAATTGGTGCCTAAAATGTATGGGAGCTTTGAATCCCTAAAGTACCTGTTTTTTTAAAAAAAAATAAATATAAATGGTGCCTAAAATGTATGGACTAAATTCAGACCTCATGGAGCTGTATCAGTTTATAGCAGGTCTGAATCTGCCCAGCTCTCTAACATTATTGGTAAATCCTCTGCAGCCACCTTTCTCTCATCTAACCCTTCCTTGGTCCATTCTGCTGCGGCAGTTACAGCTTTAGCTTGTGCTGAACTGCATTTTGTGCAGTGCCAGGTCCATCACATGTGCCTTGTGTATGGTCCAGGTTTCAAACTTTGCTTGCAGGGAGTAGACAGCCACTGCAGTGATTGACCTTCAAGGCCTTTGGTAATGCCTTGTGCATGTTTCCCTGCTGATAAAGTAATGTCGCTGATTTATCTGCTCGCACACAGAAGTATTTGCCTCCTGTATTTTATTTCCCTCTTGAAATTCCACCCATTGGTCATTCATCTTTTGTGATTTCCTCTTTCTTGCTGCGCTCCGCAGCAATCTTTATAGAACGGTGCTTCGTCTTTCACTTGAACACTTTTCATTCCTCCCCAATTTTGCCAGATTATGCATGTTTTGGAATGGGACTTGTTGGAATTTTTCTTCCAGTATAAGTGAAATACCTTCAGCTGCAGAGGAAAGAAGGACTTTTACCTTCTCTTAGGGGAGCAGAACTTTCCAGGGGCTGATAATCAGTCTAAGCCGCAGTGTGGGCTGGTATCGCTCTGTTTTCAGCAGAAGCAGAGTAAGGCCATTACCGAGTATGTCACAAGTCAGCAGCAATTCCTTTCTCTGGGAGCCAGACATGTTACCTGTCACTGGTGTGATTATTGCAAACTGGTGTTGCTAACTCTTAGAAGATTTGGGGCCTTTCTTAAATCCCCAAGCCATTACATAAGAATGACAACTTTGCATATTTAGATATTTTCTGGTTCTAATGGCTGCAGAGAAAAGCTAACAACAGAAACCTTAAAATACCCTAAACCATGAGTCAAATGCAAGAAATAACCCCAAATATGTTACTTAAGTTTGTTTTTACTCTCATAGCAGAGGATGGAGGAAGTGGGCTTGCCTTGTAGCTAGTAGTGTCTAAGCCTGGTAATATCAACTGCCCTCACCATTTGTCCTGAAACTACAAACAGCAAAAAACTTCCTCTGTCCTGTGAAACCAGCCTGTGGTACATGCATATCACTGTGAGTGGGGCTGCAGCAGCAGTGTGGAAGTTGTGCTGTAATGGGGTGGGAGTTAAGTTCTTCCCTGTTCACACTAGTGTCAGCCAAACACTCCTGGTATTCCTCAATTGTCAAATTTTGCTTGAGAAACTTACGGAAATATTTCATTTTGATAAGGTCAAAACCTTTCATTGCAACTTTGTTTTCATAATATTGTCAAAATATTTCAGCAAAGTTGAAATTCTTTAGAAAATGTCATTTTAAGGAAAAACGAGTGTGTTGATTTTTTTTTTAACTACTTTGAAACATCTGCCCAAAAATAAGTGTTCCCTGAGAAAGAAAGTCTGAATATCTTTTTCTTTCTTAGCTTTCTTGCATTCTGGTGAGGACTACACTGCATGAGACAGTCTCAGAAACGGAATTTTGCCAGACAAAAAGTTCTCTTAACTAAGTTCACCTAGAAAAAAAATGTACCCATGAGGAAGTCCTGTCCTAAGAAACCAGAATTTCAAGGTTGGCTCTTATAAAGGTCTTGTAAATCCAGTCTTCAATTCTCTTGAAACATGCATTTTCCTTTACATATATGGCCATGTTATAACTACTCTGTAATAATAGTATTATTTAATACCTAGCTTTTGTGGTGTTTTTTGTTTCTTTGGGTTTTTTTTGCCTTCAGAACCAGCAGGGACAAACCCGTGTGAGGGTCTGGTAAAGACCCAGCTGCCTCAGGGATGCTACACTGGAAGAGCTGAGAGTTACATGTTCCAGAATAGCGGTCTTGCCAGTGCAATCTGTGTTTCAAACGTGTCTTCATGTGCTCTTCAGCCATGGTGACCAGTTAATGCGTGAGGGTCTGAACCGTAGTGCCCTGGTAGTGGCTTTACTGTGATCAGAGAAGCTGTGAATTGGAGCAGAAAGTTTTTCTTGTACCATCATTCCCAAGGCAGGGAGTCAGGCAGCCAAGTACTTGCTTGTCTTGATGAGACTGTGCCATGTGTTTTGTATTAGCGTGCCAGAATAAATACACATCAGATCTGGATGACAGTAAAAGGCTCTGTAACTGTCACTGGAAGTAGGCATGTGGGGAGGCTCATACTTCCACGGATGCTGCTCCCAACCTCAAATGCACTCCTGAACATTAGGAGTAGTTTGCTGGAGGGGAAGGGGAGTTGGCTTCTTGCAGAGGTGGTCTATTGTGCTTGCCCTCAGAAAATCTCCTTTATTAAGCCTCCCCACTTTTCCCTGTGAGATGGATGGATTAGTTGCACTCTTAGATGAGGAAAGTGGCCTGCCAGTTGTTCACATTTCATACAGTGAATCAAGGGGGAAAGCCAAGAGCACGCCCTGGCTGAATGTGGAAGATGCACCTGTTCTAGTGCTAGCTTTGCCTTGGTGGCTGCCTGCTGAGAAAGCAAAGGAGCCAAAGGGCTGTCCGGTGGGCAAAGCCCAGCAGCTCTGCTGGCCAGCAAGCTTGCTTGCCTGTCTGCTTCAAAAACCTGGCACAACTGTGAGCTGTTGCCCTCTAAACTTGGGTCATGCCTCGGGCAAAGCCATCATTGCCTACCATGGATTAATAACCTCAATTACTGGGGCCCTGTGGGTCAGATCTTCCCCGCGCTGCTTGCATTACAGCCCTTTTAATCTGCTTTTCTCTCTCATGATCTCTGAGCCTGGAGGGATCCGCAGACAGGGGAGATCTGCTTTCCTGCACATTTTCACTTGTGAGGGGCTGCAGAGACTGATTGGATGTGAAACAGCAAGCAGAGATGGGAGAGGAATTGCACCGGCCAAGGAGGTGCCTCTAGAAGGTGCTTCTACTGCTCTTAGGTGCAAAGGACAAATGTGGCAACATCTGGAGGTTTGCCCTGAAATTCAGCCATCTGCAAAAAATCACAGCCCCTCACCCTGCGGCAGCCTGGCAGTCAGGTTTGGTCATCTGCTAAAGGGGCTACATGGCTCATGCAGGGGGAACATGCCCCCCCAAATCTCTTGGCATTCCCTGAGTATCTGGGTAAAGATGATGCAGAAGAAGTCATGCAATTAGATTTCTAAAATGTTTCCCTCATTGGATCTTTCCTTTAAAGAACAAAAGTCAGGTCTCATCAGTGGGGAAATTGCCAGTGGAGAGGGACAGGACTGTGCTGTCCAGCATGCTCCTAAATGGTCTTGAAGAGCGAGGCAATGGAGAGGAGACCAAAAAAAAACCCCACATTTGGAGTAAGAAAAACAGAAGTGGACAGGAAAGAGTTGCAGAAGTATCTCCTGATACAGAGTGTCTGGTGAACTAACAGCAGTATAAGCTGAGGAGTACAGGGTAATGCACCCATGGATCAAAACAAAATATTTATGGTCACTCGTGGTAAAAGATGCTCCTTGGGGCCGTTTTCTCTCTGCAAAACGACCTCAGAGACAGCATGGATCTCTCTGAAAGTGATAGCTCAGCAGATGCAAGAAGAAATTACTGGGAAAGGTACAGAGAGCAAATAGGAGATATCACCCTTCTGTGCTAGAAATCCCTAGTGCACTCGCACCTTGAGTCCTGTGTGCAGCTCCAGTTATCCGGACTCAAAAAAGATGCAATAGAACTAGAAAGGCACAGGAATCAGCGACAAGGTCGGCAGAGTGTGCAGAATAGCTGGTGCCTGGGGAGCGATGGAACAGACTAGGCATTTTCAGGTGTCTTCAGAAATGAAACAATTGAGGAGAGGAATACAACAGAGGTATATAAAACCATGAGTGTCATGCAGAACATAAAATTACAATTTCGCAATATAACCGCTAAGGTGAGCATTAAATGGAACTACCGAGAAGCAGTTTTAAACTAATAAAAGCTTTTTCCTGGCACATGATTAACCTGTAGAACTTCTTGCCAAAAGATAGTGAGGAGACCAACAGTATTACTGGCTTCAGAAACAGATTATAAAAATTTGTTGCAGAGAAATCCATCAAGGGTTCTTAAACACGTTGCCAGACATCCTGTGGATGAGGAAATTGCAAAGCTGCTGGGCACTGGGAGCGGGTGGAAGAAGCAATGGATGGCTGCCCCTTTTTCCAGAGCATCTGTTCTGAGCTGCTGGTGCTACTACAAAAGTATGTTTGGAGAAGTCCTAAAAGTTCCAGCTTCTGAGGAAGTGTCACTGTGCTGAAAAATATCCAGACAGCCACTTCTCACTATTTCAGTGGACACATTTGATACACAAAGCCTTCTTTAAATGTAATATTAGATTTCTTCTTAATGTCTGGAAATGCAACTACTAAGTAATCATTGCTATGGGCTTTTTATGTGTCTGAGAATAAACCTATTAAATGATCAAGGATATGGGACATCTTTTCTTTTTCTCCTGAATCTACTTTGAGATTGATCTGAGAGGAGGCCGAGGTTTTACCAAGTCAGTCTCTCCACCAGGAGCTGGAGTTAAGTGGTTTCTGTTCCCTCTTGTTCATATGGTAGCACAGCTTTTTGACCTTAGAAAAGCAACCAAGAAATTAATCTTTCTCCTCTGATGTACAAAATCAAGCTATGTCTTTTATTCTGTCTCATCTTTGCTGTCAGAGGTGTGTGGTATACTTTTTCCATGGCAGAGTTTCCAGCAGAATATTTGCCTTATAATGAGTACAATTTTATACTGATCAGGAAGAGACTAATCCTCTCATTAAATCACCAGAATGAGGACTGACAGATGATTCCCTACTTGGCCACAAATGTATTGTGTGACCTTCAGCAAACCCTTGAACTTTGTGCTGCAGCTCCCACTGGCTCTGGTGTGAGTGCTCTGTGCTTTGGTGGACCTGGAGCAGGAGAAGCTATACATAGTTAGTATGTCTCCTAAGCAGACCTTGCTATTCCTCCTTGTCCACAGTGCTCTGCTTCATAGAGAAGAGGCAAAGGGTAAGCAGAAATAATCAGAGAGAGCAGAGATGACTGTGGGGTAAATACTTATTTGCACTGAAAAGGGCTGTATTTTTTGGCCCATTCCAGGGTAGATTTTGCTCAAATGGCTCCTAAGCACTCAAAAGGTGCTGAGGAGTGGTTATCTGCCATCACTGACGAATACACCATCACTGACAAATGGATCCATGGAGTGAGTGTCAAGAAATGAGCACCAAGTGCTCCCACAGGAGTTTTGTAAATTTACAGAGAGGGACAAGGTCTGAGATCTGCATCAGCACCAGCTTGGACAAAGCTGTCAAAGTTAATGGGCCATTTCTCACCATATCTGCCTGTGTCTGGCTATGTTGTGGTTTAACCCCAGCCAGCAACCAAGTACCACGCAGCCACTCACTTACTCCTTCGCCCCCTGCAGTGGGAGGAGAATCAGAAAAAGGTAAAACC
>NW_009610985.1:0-475 GCF_000690535.1 Cariama cristata | reverse complement strand
CCTCTGCCTTTGGGCTTCATAATCCACAACCCTTTTGGTAACAAGACTAGGATTTGGCCCAATGTCTTCATAATTTTTATGAGTCCAGTATTTTCCCATTTATTAATCTATGCATGAGAAAGACCATGAAGAGGATCTAACACATCAGCTTGTTCTTAGTTGTTCCCCTCTGCCATTCCCCTTTATCTGGTGCTATAATACTGAGACTACATCTAGAGTGTAGGAGAGATGAATGAAAAAAACTCGTTGGGCAACTCTGAAATGTTATTTTATGCTGTTCAGAAGGCATTTCTGTTTAAAACAAAAGAAAAAGGAAAAGGAGAGAAATATTATGAAGTTGAGACAAGTTTACAGATTGGAAAATAGGTATCTGGGGCAGTGAATTATGCCTAGATATGCCTGGAGTCAGCGGTCACCTTAATCCACATAAACATCTTACAGATTCTGGCCTCAAAGCCAGTAGTTGTGTGTGCAG
>NW_009610984.1:74878-75280 GCF_000690535.1 Cariama cristata | reverse complement strand
TTACCTTCCGGTTCCTCAACAGAGGCTTTTTTCCCCTGCCCAGGACGATGGCGAACTGAGATGACGAAGGGATGTAAAGCACCTGTTCGCGAGAAAGGGGGCCCAGAGCCGCACCGACATGGCAGCGGGGCAAGGCGAAGGTCCCCGTGGTGGTCAGGGGTGGGAGGGAGACCGGCCAAGGCCGGGCCACCGGCGGGGAAACGGTTTTGGCCCTACACACCCCTCCCTTCTCCTCAGAGCTCGCGTACAGGCAAGCCCTGCTTTCATTTTACACTTTTAGTTTTAAACCGCGTTTTACATCTAGCTATCCAGACCGCGTCCATCTTGGCCGCTTGTGCTGCGCTTCACACCTAGCCCCGGTACTCACCAGAATGTCTGTGGGGCACAAAGTAGCTGCCTCCC
>NW_009610984.1:8560-74847 GCF_000690535.1 Cariama cristata | reverse complement strand
TGAACCGCAGCTCTCTGTCCTGTTCCTTTTCCTCCCTGCCTGTGCAAAAATGTGTTTTATGCGTAGACATGTACAAGCAGATGAATAAGGATTTGCTCTCTCTTTCACATTTCCTTGCCCCAAAACCCCCTAGGATCTTATGTGAGGTATCACCACACCAGAAGAGTTAAATCGGAAGCACTGAAAGGTAGATAAACCCAAAATACAGAAACACCTGTGAGAGTTCCTGTTCAGTAACCAAAATAAGCTTCACGATATGCAAATAAATATAAAAACCTGCTATGTTTTAACAGTAATGCTGTTAACATTTACGTCTGATGATATGCTGGAGGCGTTTCTGTGGACTCTTGAGTCACACATACGGAGTATATTTTTTCATCTGGGAAATAATAAAAAAACTGGTCACAACTGTGTACAAGAGTACACTTTTGAAATATTTTTTTTGAGAAAAGTTACTATTAAAACATTCCACAAATTAACAAGTGTCAAAATTACACCAGAGTTTCTATGAGCTCAGTGGGAGTGCAACTTTGTGCAGTTTTTGCTTTTGACTTGAAGGCTATTATTCAGGATTTCAGATTATAAATGTTTCCAGGGGAGCTGCAGAGAGTTTAATAACATTACCTGTATTCACGCAGGATTCTTTTTCCATAGATCATTCTTTACATATAGAAGGAGAAGCAGATTTAGGCATTCTAAACAGATGAACATCTGTAAGAAAAAAGATCTTTAAGAAAAGCTGTTACGCAAAATTGGTTTCTTTTAGCAAGTACATTTGTATTGCAAGCTGGTCCTGTTTTCAAGAGAGTAAATGTGGTTTTGTGATCCAACGACATTTTAGAATATGCCATATTCTGGAAAGCCAGGAGTCCCAGCGGTGAATAAGAGAAGGCATAGAGAGCAGAAACTGTGACTCAGAACAGTCTCTGACCAAGACTTTTGGTCTCTAACATAACTAAGGATCAGGATGCACAGAGGAAAATTACGTCTTTTTCTTCAGGTGATACATAAAAGCAAAGTAACAGAGAGGGGGAAAAAATTGTCCTTAATGATACGGCATGTTTTCTGAAGATGTGTATACTACAGAGAGAGTTAACTACGAGCGCCGTATCATACAAGGACAGCAGCAGGCAGGTTTTATGTGAAAATTGTATTAGTAATTATGACTTTAACATATATGTGACCTGTGTCCTCATCCAGAGAGCTGACCCACCCTTGTAAGAAAGTTAAAGAGAAGCTGATCTTTGCCCTACTGTTGGGACTTTGCTGACACAGAGTAAGCATGAGTTTCGCTGTCTTTTTTTTTAAAAAAAACTGTGTTATAGTTCACAAAGTAAACTACCCTTTTCAAAAGTTCAGACAAGATTCTCTTCAATTCTTGTTCATTAACTGAGTATTTAAAACAAGATGTGTATTCATTCATTGGCCAAATTGACCTTAGCCTTTTTCCTCCAGATACCTGGTTAAATCATGAGACCAAATAGTCTCAGCAGAGTTCATCTGTGCCAGTTTATTCACACTGGTTTCCCATGAAAGCAAGATGAGCTAGTGGAGTCCAAGAGGGAAGGCAGTGTCATACTGAATACCTCCCCTTTCTGGGGGACAGTAGCTGATACATGAACTTGATCCGATAGACCTGCTCCATCCGTCATGCCCAGATCTGGTAACAGCTAGTTCAATACTGGCCATTATTATGCCTGGCTTACTATTAATGTGGAGTTATAAGCTAAGAGTTCTTGTACGGCGCTCTATGTGACCACGTATACACATATTTGGAACCTGTTCACACCATAGAAAACGATGCAGCTGCCTTTCCTGAAGCCTAATGCGTTCAGGCATTAAAAACTCTCTTCCGAAGAGTTTTTTATTCTTAAAATGTTTCAATCATTCTTCCACACAACTGAGATACTGCTTTCAATTAAGCATTTCTCTGTTAACAGGGGGAAACCACAATATCCTCAAAGAGGAAAGGATATTTAATGTATCTAGAAGCATAAAATGCAAATCAAAGCATAATGTCACGAAACAGGGGCCACGTTTCTGTAACTGACATCCCCTGTATCAGCTATTTTAAATTCCTCTTGGTTTTGGCTAGATTTACGAAGGATCTTGAGTGCTAATCATTAACCACACCGGTGCCCAAATCTGTGGGCTCTTAAATTTCTGCCAAGAGTCACACATGAAAGAGTCACGCTGCTCAAAGCACTTTCATACTGTTCCCTATACTGCTTGTGAAAGCATACCTACCCACCTTGCATGGGTTTTGTGTAAGGCCCGAGACAAAGCACCTGGAGAACTGGCTGCACGTACAGGTCACACCCACTTTAAACAAAAGCCTGCCGGTTGGAGCACTCTGCTAAAAGACAACCTGTTTTCAAATCTTCTGCCTTACTGAAAACGTGGTCACCAACTACAGTTTCTCGCAACCAAACAAGACTGTCATAACCATCAATCTGATGCAGTTTCAGTTTAGAGGAAAAACAACAACAAAAAAATTGAAGTGAGCCACGGAGATTTGACACTACAGCCAGATGACCGCTGTCCGGAGATGTAAGAGGTTGGGGATTACGCATCTATTGAAATCAACAGTTCATTCAAGAAACTATTTTGCTTTTCAACTGGCATATTAAAAATGACATCTCTAGGTTACGCAAGTCTGATGACGAGGGCATGCATCTGGGATACAGGAGCCATGGACTTAGAACAGAATTTAGCGAGTGAAGAGTTTAAGAGGTTTTCTTCTTTCCAGGCCAAATGATAACTGGGTGGCAGGTCATACAGTCAGTACATCGCTATGCATTTCTCCCTACAAAAAAAGGGCATAACAGGACTAGGTGCCTTGTTCTAGGCGAGCTCTCCTCTAGACTGTAGAGGAACACCATCGTCAGGGCTCCTCCTCATTTTCTACTTTGCCGGGTCAGCTCAGCACTGAGGTTGCTGACTCCTTCTGTCCCTGTCAAGCTTAGATCACCCCTTTCTTCAGATGTGCGCTCGTGACTTACATTGGGGAAAATCAGGTCTAGTTACTAATTCGATATATACACCCACACATACGATATATACCCCCACACATCATATATATAAGTTACATAACTAACAACTTCTACATTGCAATTCCCAAATCTCTTTGATACGGCCTCAGCCTTCTAGGCAAGTGATACAAAGCCTGAGGTGAACTGCTGAGGAAAAAAACCCAACCACCGAGTTGTACAGGGGAAAAACACTCCCCTTTCCTCCCAGTATTTTGCAACCTGGCAAACTTTTCCCAAACACACCAGTTCAGATATTTAAGTGGCCAAATCACCATACTTTTGCTCTTAAGTGATTTTTTTTTTTTAATGACGCTGCAGTCTGTTTTGTTTTTTGAGACTATCAAAAATCTCTGCAGCATTTGTTCGAGTGAACTTTTATCATGCCAACATAAAGTGGTTTTGTACAATTTAGATGTACTTTTTCAACACATATGCGGGCAAAATTTTCCTTCTTAAGAAACTTATTCCCAGTACCCCTGTGAAAAGTTTTTCCCCTGAAAAAATACCGGAACAAAACAAAGCCATCAGAGGCTTTGGCAAATTACCTAATGTTTTCATGTCCTCCTGGCTAAACAGGTTTCCCCACTACGCCTAGTATTATTTCACACTTCAGTGTGAGGCCCACGTTTAAGCTAGCAGAGTGGCTGAACTGCTGCTGCTTCTAGAGAGAAGTCAGGCGCACCACGGAGGCAACAGCGAGAAGCCTGTATTAAAGCTGCTTAATCCATTGCTAAAATGGAACACTTCGCTTCCAGGGCTGCCATGCAGCACCTTACACCTTAAAAGAAAACCACCCCACCATCACCCACCCCTGTAAAAGTATCTTCAAGAAACATTTGTCGCACATTCAGCCTCTGTCCACAACTCCGGTCTGATCACAGGCACTGGCCGCTCCTACCGTGTTATCAACAGACTTTAGACCAAAAAGATGGAAATTAGGATCTCAGCATCTCTCGAAGTCTCTCCCCTCCATACCTCCGACTCCTCGTTTAAGGACTGCACTGCCATGGAGTGTATCAGTGTTTAGCTCCTAAGTCCCACGCCAGCAAGGACTGGGAACAAGGAGGAAAGAGACAGCTCAGCCATCCAGGGAGTAAATTCAGTGCTTTCTGTACAGCACCTCTTAGCTTTTCAAAAACAGCTTTTCAAAACTGCAAAGAGCGTCACACGGAGCAGTCAGCAACTCCCAGCAAGGTAATCTGGAAAACAAGCAAAGCTGACACCACCACTGAAGGCCACATCTCACTCCCAGCAGTCTGCGCTGACCATTTTGTAAAGAAAGGGTCATTTTTTTTGTGTATTGCATATTTTGTAAGCGCTAAGAATATCCACTGGAAGTCTGGTACAATAATATCCAGGAGTTTTGCAGAAGGGTTTGAATACTCATGACTGGATAACTCTTCTCCTGTTCTCTTAGAGGCAGTTCATTTTTAATTGTATCAAATATACTCAATAGAGAAAATAAGTAGTCTCAGGAACAGCACTTAAAAACAGCTAAATGCCATTTATAAAAAGTCCACTCAAGACCTTGCATAATTTGTTTTTATTTCTTGTATCAATGCAGCCTTAACTTGCCCGTTCTGCCTTTCATAGTCTCATCCCTACTCCCACTCACGATATATTTATACAAGCTGCAAAGTAAGATCCATGGCCAATCATTTAAAGAATTAATTTATCCTGTAAAAATCTGTTTAGCTATTACTGCCATTGCTGGTGAAAAGAGAAGTATTTTGAGAAGTATTCATCAGCAAAGGTAACCGAGTTTTAGCTCCTAAACACACAGAAAACTGCTCTCAGCATTGAGACTAACAGAAAAAATTTCTAAACAGCCAAAATTTCCTTCACATTATGACGGAGCAAGTGTCGAGGTTTTCCTGCCCTAATACATCACAAATCAGAGTCTCAGGTGTTGAGTCTCCGCAGATGGTATGGACAAGTCTGAATTGTTGCCCACTTTGGTCCTGTGATGCAGTCTTCCAAAAATTTACTGCATTTACTCATATTTACGTTCAGTACACTGTATGTACTGTGCCTTAAGGTTTGCTTTGTGGGGGAAAAGGGAAGAAAGCAGGATGTTGGGAGAAGATGATAAGGAGAAGGGGGCAAAGTCAGAAAGAAGGGAGCGGGGAATAAACATGGAAAGGTTGTACCTAATGATTTGGACTGAACTCCTTAGGGTAAGAAAATTCAGCTAAAGGCCTATACTTCAGGAATAGTAAAACACAGTTAATAAGCAACAGGAGTTGGTCCTTCACCCCCCTTACGAGAAGCTCCAAGAACTTATACCAGCAAAGTCTTCGTGTTATAAAGACAGTAATTACCCCCCAGGAAACAGCAGGCCTGAGACGCATGCAAGTGAATGACTTCCATGATTCCTCCTAATATCTACTTTGAAATTCGTAACATTTATGAAGAGGAAGAGACCCAAAGCTGTTTGAAGCAGGGTACCGAAGGCATATCCGCAAGCATTAAACCGTTTTTACAGCCTCACCTATTTTAGCATATGTTCATTATGTGACCACGAATATATTTTCATGGTTAGCCCTAAAGAGGCACAAATCTACCGAGCACAGGAATACCAACTTAATGTAGTCCATCTACTTACTGACCAAAAGCAGCGAGTCACGGGACCGTGTAGTCATCCCCCCCCAGCTACAAATCGCTAAACATAAGGACTTACACTGGCAAAAGTTCAGCTGATGATTTGCCAGCAGTGAGTGTTGAACAGTCCATAATAAATGGCAACTGTGATAGAGATAGTGACAATCACTCATATCTCAGACTGCTCACCTCCTTTATCTTCACCACTATTACAGGAAATGTCAAAACCAATATTCTTTACAGCTGTTACCCATTTTGCAGCCTGAAACACGTACAGTAATACTCAGAGAGCTTTCAAGGAACCCAATTCCCAACGTTCAATTTTCTCTATCAGATTGTCCTAAACAAATCTAGTTTCTTATCGCATCTCCTCGCAAAAATACTTTGCTGTCATTTCATCCTGCTCACGTACTTAACTGAGCAGGTGAAGACGTCATCTCCTTGTAACATACAGAAGCCCTTACTGGTTTATGTCCTTCCAATAAAGTAGTAAATCATAATAATACCCAATCAGCTGGCTTAATGGGGTAGGAATTAGGTTATTAAAGATGAGAAGAGGTATTTTTAGATGATTGCTTACACCATTTTTCAAATTTATCTATCTCAGTGAATAACTTCCTTCAAAAATTATCAGAAGCCATTAACATCCTTGGGAAGAATTAACTATTGCTCGCACCAGACCATGTCAGATCAAGTAATGTTTGATTACATAAAATGAATACCTTATTTCACCAGCTTTATTTTTTAGCCATTCCTCATAGGTTTTGATTTTCAAGAGCACAGTTTCTGATGAGATTCTACTAGAAGACAAACATATTTCGAGCTCCCCGTAAGAGGTCTGGTAACCACTCCTGCCCAACCACACACAGTTAATAGCGTGGCTTACGGAAACCCAGGATGGCACAAGCTACTGTCTCTAAACTCCAGAAGGGAATTTTGTTATGAATCCCATATATTTACTTTATAGAAAAGACAATTAAATATTTACCGCAAAGGGAGAAAAAAAAGAGCAACTTAGGAGATCAGTTTACCGCACTATGACTATGTTGGCTATGAAAATGCAAAAGTGACGAACAACTCTCGATTCAAAGCTATGTGATGCAGGTTGATATAGCTGTAGGGTGCTACAGGAGCCTGTTTTGAATTTCTTTTTTCCAGAACAGGAAAAATTCACATATATATTTTAAGTACACTTTTTTGGTTTTATCCTCACTTGCCTAAATCTTCTCTATAAGGTTATGGATCATTTCTATACTGAACGTACAGAATATACTGTATTCTGCACATTGCAGTGGTTGATTATCCCCAGCCTGCTGTAGACAAGCTCCCCTTTCCACCAGAGTTCACCCTCTCTTCATCCAGTTTCTACACATCATGTTCTTTTTTTTCCTGACAAAAGAAACACTCCCTCTCCCCATCAGACGCAAAACTTGTATATCATTGCTTGAGCAGGGTCCTTTTCTTTTTTTAGGGAAGTATGCATTTGCCAAAAATGTCAGTTCTGAAGAGCACTGAAAATTACACAGAAACAAAAAAAATTAGGAATTAAGTACATTATTTGTCCACGTTTGAAATTTTTTTTTAAAGACAAGCTAGAGGTTAACTTTTCAGAGCATTATTTCACTGAAACACTGAATGTTCTGAGAAGATTCAAGCGAGTATTTCCCTCCTGATTTTCACAGTTTAGCTACTAAATCGGAGAAGATGCTCAAGTGCAGACCAAGCATTTATCGAAGACCCTGCTATTTTCCCCAAACCAGATAGCTGACTTCTCCCAGGTGAGTCTCTGCAGCAAGAGGTTCCTTAGGCATGACTTTTTAAGCTGTACCTGCAGCTCCAACCAATCTTAACTAGAATAGTAGAGTCCACTGCTTTTATATCGTCCTCCTCCTCCACTCCGACATAGTTATTCCCTTCCTGTTTTTCTCTCTTCCTAGTAGACAAAAGGAGAAAGAACGCTTCTCTCTTTCCATCTTAGAGGAAAGAGAATCATCTTTATTGTCTCCAGCCATAGCCTTTTCCGTAACATTGCCCACAGACTGAAGATTTGCAAGCAAAATTGCCTGAGTCTGGACTTCAGTGACTGTTGCTGTTTAATACCCACACTGCATCATGCATTTCCACTCAGATCATAATTATTTTAGGCAACCCCTACAAGTGGGTAACATTCCTGCACAGTCTGCAGTGTTTACGTAGCAAAATTCATTTCTGTTTACTTCATCGAATCATTGTTGAATTTGAGGATGCCTTTCATAAACAATTATTCTGCTCTAATAGTAACAAGTAACACATTTGCTTTACAGACACCTCAGAGAAGCACTCCTGTCAACATGAATTGTCTGTCATGTGCTTTAAAACGTTTTGAAAAAAATATGGCATGCCATCTGGCTCCCACTCACTCATTAAATCCATTGGAATATGAGTGTTTAAGGAAGCTAACATCACATGATGCCCACCACTTGAAAAAAAAAAAAAAGAAAGAAAGAATGTATTTATAGATGATACAAACAAGAAAAAAAGGAAGTGGTTAAATTTTGTTTATAATTTAATTTCCTGCAACTAAGAACATGCCAGCCATTTCAGAGAATAAAGCCAGATGACAGTTCCAGTTCCCAGAGTTTATAGTCCAAGTTTATTTTCTGAGTGACATGAGGAAAAGAAAAAAAAAAAATCTAGCAGGGGACTGGGATGCTGAAGCCATAGCCTATTTAGGTTTCTCAGGGGAAGGATGCCCTATGAACTGAGATTCAGAGGGCACGCTCCAAGTTTCTTTTAAGACTTGCCAAGCCACTTAGTTTTTCCCCTCTGAATGTCAGTTCTCCCATCTTTAATTGAGGCTAATGGCTGTCAGCCTCGCATACTGACACAGCCCTAGGGCAAGGTCTCCTACTCCAGAGTTACTGTCTTTTATTGTGGAAGCAATTCTAGGCCTTAATGTAGAACGAGGACTGCACCTGCAAAAACTGAATTACCAGATACAGGCCTTAAACCCCCATTTGGAAAGGCATCGTCTTTTATTAGGGGAGCTGCTCAATTCATTTGTCATGGGAAACTTAAAAATAAACAGATTAGGGGAGGTTGGGGGAGTTTCCGAGAAAACCCCCGAGTGTTTAATTAAAAAAAAACCCCAGGTTTGATGTTAACTCTGTATTTCTTGTAATTTTTCAAATAAGATTTATCCTACTTACTAAAAAATACTAAACTTTCATTTGCTGGAATAAGCAAGTGCTTTACAAAACCAGCGGTTTTTTGTGGTAATGCACATTTAGATTCAAAAGCTGTTAAATATATGTGAATAAACAATCTGATAAATACATGTTAAGCATGTTAAGCAATTCTACTTATGACACATTGGTCCATTGCCTGATGGCAATGATGCAAGAGAAAACAACAAGCTGCGATCCTGCAGAAAATAACCCAGGGAGTAAACGGAAGGAGAACCACAGATAACCACATGGGGTAAGAAGGAAAAAAGACAGTAAGGCCTCATCCAGTAGATAGCAGGACACCATCCCCAAATAACGTGTGGACTAACGGTGGGTCCATTTTCTCCATTGTAAGAACCAGTCACGTTGTGCCAACTGACCTTATCCAGCCTCTCTGCATTTTCTCAACTCAATGCGTAGCTATTTTTAGCAGCAGAACTCTGCAGAATGTTTTATAACCCATTTTGGTTGTAAGGCTGCATCCAGTTGCAACATCCTTCGTAGCTTTAACTAATCTAGGCTTGCTATTTTGTTAAGCATTTGATGAAAAAAAAAAAATACACTGGGAAATGAGGCACTGAACTCCACCACTTGGCTGTAAACGGAAGCCTTCTGCTGTAAGACTTCTGTACCTGCCACACTCAGAAATGATGATGGCAAAGACAAGTCCGTCAATGAAGGGTGGAGGGGGAAGGCTGTAAACAAATACCCTTGCTGCCACGCTCTCGTGTTCTGCCATCTGGAACTTTACAACACAGCAGGAGGTTTCAAAACAGGATTCTTGTGAGTTAAGAAACTCGTTACGCTGACAAGAGGGTCACTCTGGTTTTGATAAGACAGACTGCTCCCCGAGGGATGAGCAAACCCATGTATGTGGGATTACCGTGTACCCTCTGCGCCGGCAAATTTCTGTGAGCGCAAGACGAGCCATCGCTGGGTAGCAGTTCCTAACGAGCCTCCCTCGGCGTGTGCAGGGCAGCCAGGCAGAGATTCGTTTGATGAAAAAACGGATACGCTATTAAGGGCAGGATGCAGGAGGTATTCCACTCATGGCAACCCAAAAAGCAGCAGACCTTTGAAGATCTTTATACCAGCTGAGAAATCACAGCTGTCACTAATACTAACCATTTCTGTGTATTTTATCAGCCTCACAAGTAAATTAGTAGTTCATTTCTTCTGTCAAAAGTAAAAACCATACAGGACAGTGTGCTACCTAATGGTATCAGCATTCCGAGTATTTCCAAACTTGGGAGAGTTACACTTGTGTGTAAATGAGAAATGCAAAGCCCAGCTGTAGCATCTGACTAAACCTCTCACAGTAACACTGCTGTTCGCAGCTCTCATGCCTCTAGATCAGATTGTTTCCTAAGAATTTTCTGGGTTTATTGGTAACACATATATGCATTATGCAAAGCAGACCCAAGTCGATAGAAGAATTTCTAGGTAAAACAAAGATATCATCAGCCCGGATCACGGCTCCATCGATAGCTCTGCTTTCCATAATAAAATCAGCTCTCTTTTCTATAATAAAACCCATTTATTCTGGTACAGCACGTTTCAGTTCTTTCAGAGGAACATCCACGTTAACACCTAAACGGCAACTACAGCCATACAAATACTAATGGCGTAGTATTCACCCACGTATCTTCCTTTGGAGGACAAAGCGTTGTAGTGCTTACAGGTCCTCATTTCTTGTTACAGCATCATTTGAAAAGCACATCTTTTTTGCAGACATTAACAAACACGGGTTACACGTTTACCTTAATTTTCACACCTTTACTGCATCCTGTCACCATAAATATTTTAGTTAATAGCCTGCAGCCATTCAATTCCTAGGCACAGTGATTTTCTCAAGATTATTGTAGTCTTTCCTGCAGCTGATAGCTAGCATCAGTCCCAGTCCCAGAATTAGTGCTCCCCCTCGCTGACACATTTCCACTCCTGCTCTGCCTGTAAGGTGAGGAATCAAAGTGTTCTCACTCTTTGCTTTCCCCAAAGCAAGTACTTTCCTTTTTACAAAAAGCAAAGAAAAGAAGAAAGAAAAGCATATGCACTGGTGTCACACCCTCCAACCCTCTGCACGTATTACCCTGAAGTAAAGAGCTTCCCATATCTGTTTTAGAGAAAGACCTCCCTCGCCCATCTCCCACTTTTGAACATCCACTGTTCAAATTGTCAGCACAAACATTCGACTGCCTTTCCCTTCAGTTCTCCCAGGTACCACTTGCTGCCTTCCTGCCACCAAACCCAAACCTTTGCGCCTATACTACTGCCATCTGATCCAACCTCTAGCTTACACCTACAATTTGTCTCCGTTCCTCAAAGAGAAAGCATTTGCTCTCTTAACTTCTAACTCTGCATCTGTAAGTTTCTCACCCTAGACTTCAGCAGTTTTCCAGCAGTAGCGAGAGGAGACTCCACACAACTCAACGTTGGACTTGCATAAGCAGATCAAATTTTTTGCCAGCATTGTCAGGATTTCTTGGAACAAGTCTCGATCCATGTAGTGAGCTGCCCGATTACAGGAACTGAAAGCCTTTGCTCCTTCCTTGCTTTCAGCGGAGACATGCGTTGCTCTGAGTGTCTGTGTCTGCAGACTCATTTAAAATACCCAGTTGGTGAAGTCGCTGGGATTATTTGCTTAGGCATGGGCCAAGGCATAATTTAAGTCCCTGATTCAGCAAAACTCACAAGCACCTGAAACTCCCCCTGAGGTCTGTATAGCTGTAGTGCCATACACACCAAAGGGCTGGATCAAATCACAGCCACGGTGACTAATGCACAACGCCGGAGGAAGGGAGAGAGTATTCTAGGCCAATTCAGTGAGCCATGACCATTAAATCTCCAACTAGAAAATAGAAAATGTTACCTGAGCTCTCCAAAGTGCTGTACTTTCCCCTCGTAGCTAAGTGTTACAGCACCCAAGAAATCAATTTCAGGTTTGAAATGTCAATTTAATTTATTTTTGCTGGATTAGAAAAGTATAAGTAACTTCTATTTGTAAGGAACATGGCTTTTTTTTTTTTTTTTTCCCCTTAGAACCACACCACTTTGTTTCCAGGATGGTCCGGGGAGGGGGGGGAACCAACCTATGAGTCAGCAAAACACCTCATCACACATTTAAGATCACGTTTAAATCCGTTCCTGTTCTGTAAAATGCTTGACACCATTTTTTTGTTCACTTTTTTTGTTTAGTAAGAGTCCAATGCACTTCATCCTTTATGAAATGAAGGCCTAGGAGGTTAAGTGGTGCACGTGAGAAAGACAGAGGAGGAGGTGGCTGGGCAGAACATCGGGCTACGTTATATTTAGCCACTAGACATGCTAGTTCTAGCGATTAAAAAAGTAATTTAAAGTTATAAGCAAGACATTACATTCATGCCTTAGGGACCTCTTATATTTGGAATCACTATTTCAGCATCTAATATCTCTTCCAAAAGCATTCTGTTGTGTTACTAAATATAGCAGGAAGATAACATAAGCCAGCTACAAGCTATTGTAGACGTGTCAATAGTGCTTTTAGTTATAAGAACATGGGCTTTCTATCTGTGTCTTTTTCAATGCCAGATACAAATAAGCTTTTAATAAAAAACATTAACCAGAAGTTGACCGGAATCTAGTATTTGCCCTTGAAAAAAACACTATTTCCTTAAAAATGTTGCTTTTGATAGGATTGTCATAGAGAAGTCACACAGGTACGTTCAGACAGATCTTCAGACACACAAAAACAACTAGAAAGAGTTCCAGCCTCTGCTAGCATTATCTGATGATAAAGTCCAAAAAGCTCAAAAGTACAGGTTTGCCAATTTTTCTCCAAACTAGCTCCTGTACTTGACAGAAGATACTTCTTGTACTGCTGGATTTAGCTATTACTTAATAAAGACAGGGCCGTAGGCTAATTAAGTGACAGCTGCGCGAGCACGCTCTATTACTGTCAGCTACGAGCGCGCGATACTTCCCAGTCAAAACCAAACCTGTTACACAGATTGGCAAAAGTACTGAGAGAGCAGATGGAAAAATTCCCACATCGTCTCGTTCATCAGCAACACGCTTACGCAGAGTCCACACAACAAAGGTTTGCCAACATAAATATATTACAGTGCAAAGGCAGACGCATCCTACTGATTGATTGCTTTCCGCTAGCGTGACCTCTGAAGAGATGCAACCGCTGCGGACAGCTTTCACAGCTCGGTTTAGCTGTCTGAGGCTGTTGTGCAGCTCCGAAAGCAGTTCCTGCCACCAGCCTACGCTTCAGGGCTCAGGCAACGCCGCAGAGGCCCCAGAGACAGGGAACTAGCCAAGTTCTGTGCTGGTCCTCATCTCCCAGACATCCAAACGCTTGGTCACATCCAGTAACAAACCTCACTGACCTACTGTGGGAGAGGAGCATCAGCATCATGTACTAAATAGCTTAGTGTCAGAAAAAGAAAGAGCTGTAGTTGGACCAGACAATGTTTCACTGATCTCTTTAATTACAGGGCTGTTTCTTCTCCCACCCATTCCCCACTGGCACATTCCTTGCTGACATGTCTGTCTTTACTAAGAGAATTCCAGTGACTTTCCCAGACTCAGAAACTGATGTTCAAGCCCGGCTGATCCTGTGCTGTGGAGAACAGCTGAGAAATGTTACCCACAGAATTTTATATTTTAGTATTTAATTTGTCTTGGATCATCTAAGTGTTCACTAACACTGCCAAACCAGAGAACCCAAATTACCAGAGCACTGTTGTGTTTTGCAGTTATGGCCAAATTTCATCTGCATTTGGCACCAGGTTAACGTGGATTTCCTTATCAAGAAGTACTCTAGGCAAGAAAAAGAACAAATGAGAAATATTGTCTGCCATTTTCTTGAGCGCAACCGTAGCAGACCTCTAAATAGCAATGTGGTTGTGGCATGCACAACTGGACCACTAAAAGTTGGTCCTGAACCACTCTCTGGTTCTTCAGACAGGATTCAAAGGGCATCTCGTTCTTGCTCTCTTTCTCCTATTTACTGCAGACATTCTCAAGAGAAACACTCCAGCTTTCTGAGAATTACGTCTAGCAGTCTGTGGCAGAAATCACCAATTCAGTATTGAGGAATACATCTGAGAATTACGTCTAGCAGTCTGTGGCACCAATTCAGTGTTGAGGAATATGCATTAGGTGCAAGGGATCAAGAATACCGAATGCCTAGGCAGGATAGGTACCCATTTTGTTAAAGAGTTTTAAAACATTTATGTCTTTGCACGTGTTCTTATACTCCACGAAAAGGTTGATCTTTACACAGACCAGTATTGTTTTAAAAAGCTATTAAATTTCATCCTTGTAAAAAAAAGCTATATTGTGTCTCAGAGATCTTACATCACTGAATGCAAAGAATTTCAGTGATATGCAGAGGAAAATAGTTAACTTGTGTACGATAAAGTTAGAAGTTGGACAGAGGCATACAGTAAATCTTTAATAAGGAGCAAAAAATAAGGAGATTCTCCTGATCTGCATGTATTCAAAAGACACACCGGGATTGCCTACCAGAGGAGTGTAGAAAAAAATTCTTTGAACTGTAAACTTTCTAGAGCTAGCATTCTTCAGCTTATTGGGAAGTTCAACCAGCTGAAATAAGAAATTTGACCTAGGGCATGGCCCTTGTTGTTGAGAACAAAGTCAATGACCACTTTAAAGTCATTCTGCTGCTGACTCATCTTCTCTCCCAAGCATCCACAGATATACCATGAGAAAGTACGGCAGCAACTAACCACAAAAGATTCTGGGGCTAGCAGCTGTTCACAAACCAAAGTCTATTCTGTAATTGTGGATCTGAAAATTTATAGGTTTGACTGGAAAGCGAACAAGTCTTCCATGCTTTACAGCGCTGCTAAACAGCATCATCTTTGATCTAGTGCCTTAGCTGTAGCAGTGGGACAAACGTTTTTTGAGAAAAGGATAACACAGCCCAAATAACTCTGTATTTTCCAAGTATGAAAATCATCCAGCTCGGTTTCTTTCAGACATATTCATCCCTCTAGAGCAAATGAGATATTTTCCTTCACTATTTAACAGTAGGGGGCATATTCAGTGTATGCCAGCAAAGTTTAATGAAATCAATGAAGTAGCACTGATTTGCAGTAATTGAGAGTCCAACCATGTGTTCTAATACCAAAGAATCTGGATATTTTAAGGGCTTATATTGCTTTCCTTTCTGGGAAAGGGAGTGTTGGGGGGAATCAAAGACCATTTGCTTTGTGGAATGGGGTTCCATCTAAGATAGCAGGGATAAAAACCCAACTGTACAGATATTTAAAAATCCTGACATTCTCCTTTTGCCTTTGTAATTAAAGTGTATCTTTTCTCGCTATGCTAGCTCAATTTCTACTCTCTACAGTCCTGTACATGCTGTTCCCACCACTCTGAAATGAGAATGTAGCTAGTCTTTGGACACATCTCCTGAATTGGTTTTGATCTAAATGACTACTAGACGCAAACATCAAAAGGCCTTTGGATTCTCCATGCCACGTAAACTGAACCATAGTATGGGCACTAGAGTTGGCTGCAGAGTGCAGCCAAGTGCTATTCATTTACATGTGCTAAGAGGAATTTTTACAAGCTAGTTGTAACTGTGAATAATTGAAATCTGGGGCTAACGTTACCGTGTTTAAATTGTCTTTACTCCACTAAGTGGGAATAGCAGAAAAGAAGTGATTTTGCCACTTCTCTTTTTGGCAAGACAATACAGCTGACAGGAAAGAGTACAGCAGAAGGAACGGATAAATAGTACTTTCTGACATCTACTAATATTCTATTCAGTGTAACCGCTATGATTTGATGGGCATGCATGAAATGCTCATTACATTACATTTTGAATGGCTTTCGCACATTGCAGACTGGATATAGCGAATTCACTTTTGTTCTGTTCCTTGTATCAGGCTGACTCTGATCAAAGTGCTCTTCAGCTGTTAAAGTGGATCAGCTCAGTCTCTCACCCACAGAGATCAGTCTCAGGGGGACTTCTCTAGGGGAAGGGTTTAGATGTTCCAGCTGTTGATTGTATTTGAAGGCAGGTCTAATCCATCAGAATCTATTTGCAAATTCATGAAAACCAGTCAGCCTTTACTTTCAAAACAAGTTTTATATCACATACCTCGCAAGAACAGGCATCGTCAGTTTGGCCAATAAGGAAACTGAGGCTCAAAAAGGTGACACCTCAGGTTTTCAAGAGCAGCTGCTAACTTCAAGGCTCTCAAGTTTGTCTCCTAGAAAGTAAGAGCAATTTGGATGACACTGGGGAAGGAGAATGCATTGCATCCGTACCATTTCCCACGAGAGCCCTCTAATGTTAATGTTACTGCACCGACTACACGGAAAGCGGACACTGCCCCTGCTTATTAATGTAAACCCGCAACTCCTGTTGTGTTTTTTATTTAACTCAGTACTCAGTGTGATATATATATTCTCAAAGCATATCCCTCATATCAGGCCTTTTGGGTAATTCAGGAATACAGATGCCTAAGTTTTGGAGTTCAGATGTGTTTTGACGTGAGAACAGCAATGCAGCTCAGGACTACCGCAACAGCACTTGTTGTAGACACAAGCAGCAAACAAATACAAGCTCAAGAGACTAGGTAAAGACTGAGGGCTGCATTTTCAGCCTGAGATATCCGAGTTCCTCTTAGGTCCTTTCACAGAGCTGGACTCTGGTAACTGAGGTAAGATCACAAATAAGTTAGCTAAGATTCAGGTCCCATATACAGGCCTTCCAAATCCTTTTCTCTTTCCCATTTTTTCCCCACATTGAATGTCCATGTCCTCACCATCTACCATCACCAATCTCCGCTCTTTTGCTTCTAAACACAAATATTTCAAGTATGCCAGCTTATGAATGATTAAGTCGTTCAAAAGAATTACGACACTGGTTTTGCTCAAGTCAAACTTCAAATGTGCTTAAGATTTACCATTAACCATTTATCAAAGTGCAGGGAAAAAGCACCTGGGAGTGATTTGAGAAGCATACATACTGCAGATTCCTGATAAGAATCCAAAGAAGATGTGTGCGTTGGCATGTCCTACAGAAACCAGTGGCATTGCGATTTATTGTGCACATACATGAAAGGCTATACGGTAGGAGTTTTAGTAATGCCAGACACAAATCTTTTTAACTAGACAAGTGGATTCTTGTGTTTCATTAAAGTCAATATGCACCTTTAAACATTTGCTTAAAGCTACTGTAAAGAACAAGCCAGTTAAAACATTTTGCCAGCCCTGTGAAAAAAGCCAGAACGCTCAGAAGCCACGTTTTTAAGCCTATCCAACCAAAACTATCGTAATTGTCATTACTGCTCTAAGGCAGAGGTAATGAAGTGAGGGTGAACTGGATTTCGGGCACCTTTGGCAAGCCAAATGTTAAATACGTATTAGAATTACTCAATAATTACAATACCAAAAAAACCCCAACCCAAAGAAATAGTCTTACTTCTAGTGCACAGCCATGATGTTTGTGTGTACTTTTCTCCTATGGAACGCACCGATGTCAGATCACAATTCTGAAAAACAAATAAAGCTGCTTTTCTGTATTCTCTATTCTGCATTTCTAGAGATCATGTTGCCTCCCACCCCTTAATTAAGGAAAGTTAGACTGGATGCTCATTCTTTACAGAGAGGGCTTCATGCCGTGTCACTGCTAGCAGAATCTGGGTCCCGGTCAGTCTTAACTAACAAAGAGTCTAAAACATTTAGAGAGTCTAAACATTTTTGCAAACGCTTTTAGGATTAACTTTTCACCATTCTCCCAGCAGCCCCATGTATATAGCAGACACGTAACTCCATTTAAATCAAGAAGATCTCCTAGTTAGGCAGTTACTGTCAGACTGCCGCGCACAGCCAACTTCTTCAGGGCAAACGGGTCTCCCCCCACCAAACACTTTTGCCCTCAGTGAAAACTGGGGTAGATGCTTCACCCTCAGGGCTGGGGACTCTCTCTCAACGTACACACAGCAGACCCGCTACGCTAGACTCTTCTTCCTCGAGGGAAAGCACTTTATAACTATTATGCACTATGTCTGCCCTTGACAAGACCAAACGAGTCGGTGATGATTAGAGTGAGATGGAAGTTACCTACCTCTTCTGTGGTTCCTTGCAGAAACAAGGAGATGGAAAAGATCAGCCAGATCCTCAGTTCTCTCCGCAATTTTTGCATTATATTCATCACTCCAAACTTCTAACAGTATGGGACCTGAAGAGCTTTTCTCTATGAGCAGAAATATCCTCCTACGAATTCTGAAATTAAGTTCTGGTAATTTTATTGTCAAATTCTTTACAAGTAATTTATGTTTAACGTTTGCATATACATTTTGATTTAGCCATTTGCTAAGAAAATATTTATTAGGATTGGAAGTTTAACATAGTAAATCAAACACTTAACATTCACTGGACTTCAGACATAGATATAAAATACCTTACAAAATTTTTTATGGAATTACACAAAGCAAATGCACAGGGTTTGTCTGTTTCCACACTGAATTAATCCCAAGCCAAAACCAAAAAATAACCCCATAAAGATCACAAAAAAGGCATGATAAACTGCATTTTTGTCATTGTTGCACTGCTATGTAATAAGCCCTTTTTACAAACATTTACTTAATGTTAAAAAAAAAATCAATTAAAAATGTATTCCATCTAACAGAACTATTGGATTAACAGCTGATTTTTATCTGACTTTACACCATGAAATTCTATTAATAGAGGTACCTTAGTCACTTAGTTTAAAATACAGAGAGTAGAGATAGAAAAAAATTAACCTTTAGTAGTCTTTAATATAAAATGCACTAAATTTTTCAAAATAAGATTATGACACACTAGTGCCAATTTATGCTGACAAAAGCCGATATCAGCTTCTTTCTAACTAAAATTCATCTCACAAAACCTTTATATATTACATGAATATTCAAGTAAACTATTTAAAAATATTTTAAAACGCAAAAACTGAATTATACAGTGTTTCAGAGAGATGGTTAATCTGGGAATGCTGTCATGTCCAACTATATATATTTATAGATACATTTTTTTCTTATTTTTAAGACCATCAAGATACTACCCGATATTGCAAGAAATCCTTGTCATTAACATTTGATATTTTTCAATGTATAACTTCAAAGAAAAAAAATTGTAAGGATTTAACACATTGCTGTGTACTTTTTCCATCACTGTTTCTGTGTCCTGTGCGACACTGAATCACACTACTGGCTTCCCTTTGTAAAGTGCTGAGTAACAGCCAAATTACATCAGATTTAACTGGAGATGACGGTTCTCAGTGTCTTGCAAAAAAAAATCATCACCATTTAACTGCTATAATCAAACAGCAAAATTTTTTTTAAAAAAAAAAGCAGGTTCAGCTGAGTAGCATGCTTGTTCACCAGTGTCAAATCTCTAAAAAAAACCCTGAAATACTAACAACACTTTTCTTGCAGGCTGCATTCTTTATATCCATCAGCCGCAAGGACATTAAAATATCTTATTAATGATCCAAACACTGGACACCTTCTCTGGTTGAAGGTGAGTTGCTCACTAGTTTTGGTCAAGTGACTTTTGGGAAACTTTCAGAGCAAAATAACCCAGCAACAGGAAATTGGAATGGAAAATGCCAACCATGCACAGTTCTATTACTGCGGGAACTGAGTAACACATGCAAGACAAAGAAAAGGTCAGAACATACCAAAGTAGCAATGGTTAAGAAGTTAGTAAAGTTTTCACAGTGTTTCATACAGCCTTTTACTTTAACACAAGTGCATCACTTACCACCACTATTGCTCAGACATTTTAAAACATCTCTTGGCCATGCAGATCAGTTTGAGAAGAAAACAGCAAATTACACTTCTTAGGCATTTTTAGACATTAAGTACAACTTATAATTTTATTTTATACTCAGTCTTACAAACAGATGTTTTCAAGATATAATCATTCTAAGTGTTGGGCTTTAACATTCTTTCCAATTTTATTGGATCTTGAGCGCTAAATGCCCAAAGAACTGGCCAAATACACAAAGCTAAGCTTTGTTCAAAGAGCCAAGTTATTACATAAACAGAAGGTCTAGGGAATTTCTTATTGGCACTCCTAAATTTCTTCCTTCCTAACCTCGAGATGATCCTAACCTTGAGATGGTTGAATATTATTCAGTTGTTCACATACATCTTTGCCTCCTGGAAACATTACTCTACTTGGGTGATTTATGAAGAAGTAGAACTAGACTCAAGAACAGCACTGACTTTTTTTTTTTTTTCTCTGTCCAAAGAACAAAATACATATTTTTTTTCCCCACTTGGCAAATTCTATTTGACACCACATCACCACCACTCAACATTTACTCATAAAACAGAGACTTACTCCACTGTCAGACACAGCAGGGGAAAAATGTCCAGAGGATAAACGGGAGGCTCTTTATCAGATATAATTGCTTGCTCATAAGGAGAGAATCCAGCTTCCCCTTAGTTATTCTTTCATAAATTAATAATTTGTTAAAATCATAGTCACAAGAATTTTAGCTATTACACAAAATTCAAGTTTAAAAAAACAAGAATAAATTAGTTACAGCCTTGTAAACAATTGCTCATTTATGTAACATACTTGGGGGAAAAAAGTTCCTCTATATAACAAATCAAGACAGTACAAGGCACACATCACACTTAAGAATCCAAAGTGATAAAACCAGCAGATGCCTTCATCTTCTTTGTTCGCTGGTGTAATTGTGCTATAGACACTGTAAAAATATGTAGATTTTTTGTTTACATTACAGTCATTTGAAAATATTTCATGACTGTGCTTTTTCTGGTAAAATATTTGTGCTATTTGACAGTACAGTATGATTTGAAGCTCTTGGAAAGAATCTTCTCAAATGCTCTCTACAAAGCTGCCGGGGAAAAGGCCAGTTTTTCCGTTTCGTTGCAGAGTGCCTTTGAACCAGCCATCCTCACGTTTTTTGTGTACAAAAACAATGTCACCTTCCTTGAGTTCAAGTTCTGCTTCACTCTGAGGAGGATATGATACCACAACTCTGTACCTGTGTAATTAGAAAAACACACCTTCGTTTAGTTGGGTTTTTTCTGTTGTTTTTTGTTTGTTTGTTTTTTAAACCAATGCTCTTAAAAATATTCCTATGCGTGTTAAAACTTAGGAAAACAGGAAATTGCCTAGGACTGTTTGCCGAGTATGTAACAACTTAAAAGTTAAGTACATCTTGAACAGAAAATAACAATAGCAAGGTAATGGATTTAAGTCAAACGTATGTACCTCCTATCAAGATTTTTTCACCAAGATTCCTGTAAAAATACATACAATGGTTAAGTAACAGGATAAAATTGTAAAGATATTTTTGGATATAAATTGGCAGACTTTTCCAGTCAGCGTGACTCATCAATAATCAAAGCATTCACAGCAGTAGCTGGACATAACTTTACAACTGTATGTTTCATATGATATTATCCCAGGGAAGGCTCTTAAAGAAAGGCACAGAACAAAAAGCAGCAACTAACAAAACCTATTCATTTGCATTGTTGTTTTAAATTATTTTTTTTTATCTTAGAAACTTTTCAGGATAGACCTCATGCCATCTTATCTGGACACAGTTGCACGATTTGTGTACTACTGTATTAAAAATAAACATTTTAAGAAGTGTTCAACTCAGTTATTTTCTTAAGCACCTGATACAAAAAGAAAAGTATATTTTTTTACTTTTTTACAGTAAAATCACTTTTCAAATATAAGTACATTAAAAAGAGGCTACACTCTTTTCTCTCTGTTTTTAAACGTGCATAACACCACTCAGTCTCTTCTACCATGGTTGGAGTTCACATCAACCTAAAATTTAAGTGTGACAGCCCTATAGACAATTGTGTCAACTTCTTGATCAAGTTTTCTGATAGATATTATATCTGAAGTTACACAACCAATAACGTCTGCATGTTGAAATCAAGTAGAAACCATGGCTGATTGTAGAATTCAAAAGCTTCTAAGGTTAAGAGCCTTAAATGCAGTGCTATGAGATCTGTTGGACAAAATCTAATTTCCACTTCAAATCAGAACACTTTGCCCTTATGAAGATTACATATTACTTAATAGATCAAGATAATTATTATCTTCATAATCTTAAAATACTTTATTATCTGAACAGATTACGATAAATTAACAATCTGATGAAAAGACAAAACAACAGGATACTTCTAGAAAAGGATGGAATACCAACTATAGCTCCAATACACACATAATAAAACAAGTTTCTAAGACTGCAATGGAGAAGGATACTATATTATAGTAGTACATTTTGCTTAAGAAGATATAGAACAAAAATGAAGTGTGCCCGTATAGTTAAAAGTATTTGGAAAAGAGTAGCAGCACTGTGTAAAAAAAGTCTCTTGGGAAATCTATGTATAGCAAATCTTATTAAGACTTAATCAGTTGTCAAATGTTATTTATTAGTGACTTATAAACTATGACTTTGTTTCAGTTACGATAATCTCCAGATTTCAGAGCACTGGACTTATTAGATTCATGCTTCATAGAAGTTACCAAGCCAATTACACGATTTATTAGTGCACAGCTTCAGAATGCTCCTCCTCCAACCTAGGCAACACGGCAGACGCCTGTACTAACTTCTGCTGTGGGCAACTTGGCTTTTAATGCTGACTTAGGACATAAGAAGCAAACATTTTTAATAGACTGTAAGTTTAGTCAAGACTGTAAATTACTAGAGGTAAAACAATATCCCCTACTCAGGCAGGACAAGATAGTAAAGGATAAAGAACTGCAATGAAACTCTGAAGAACTTCTACTATTGTAATAAACAGGTTGCTTTCAGGCTGAAAAGTAACCAGCACGCTACATAACACACACATAGCACTGGTTTTATCCAAAAGAAAGACTGTTAAAAAATAGGTTTTGAGAAAGAACAGCTGCCTTACCTTACATTCTGTCCAATGCTGCCCTGTAAACATTTGACTTGAACTACGCTTGGTTTCGGTTTCTAACACTGTCCGTCAGTAACCTCTGGGCTCTCCCGACCGGGTAGACTCGTTTTTCCCTAGCCTCTGCTGCTGCCTCCCGAGTCTTAAAACCAACCACTTCGCAAAAACCCATCTTCTCTTTGCCCTCCTTAGAGGATCGTCTTCCGCAGAGATACTGTTCTCCTGAGCCTTCCATACAGTTTTGAACTCCCTCAACCCTGCAGAGATTCAGTACTTCTCATTAACTTCTACCTTCCCCACTACTTTGATACTCCTCTTGCAATCTAATGTCTAAAACAAAAGTACAACACTCCTGGTGTTAAAATGCTATTTTACTGTATTTTTCGACGTTTAATGAGAAGAAACCCATCAGGCTGTGCACCTTTAAATGACATCTCCTTCTTCTCTTGTTATGACAAACCATCAAGTTTTATGCCACATTTTACAAATCCTAGTCGCCCAAACAGAGGCGACCAGATCCAGAGTCATCACAGACTCACACAGCCATCTATTCAGGTCACCTTCGATCAGCTACACAACAAAACCTGGTTTTCCATTACCTGTTTCATCATCTACAACATACTGCCAAAACTAACAATTTCATGCAGAGTAAAAAGCTTACGCTTCAGCTCAAAAGTTCATTGCCAGGTCTCCCTGGAGAAAAATAATCACATTTACTAAGCGTGACCTATGTTTTGGAAAAACATGTTCATTCCCACACGTTTGACTCTTCCTTGTTTATTTGCAAATGATTTCAACATATGAAGCTCAAATTTGCAGATCTTTTGTGGTCACCTAATCTATAATATTTTACAGTACAGTGTGCGTTTTCTTTTATTTTCTTTGACTATCTTACTGTGTTTTTCATTAATTTTCAAAATATTTTCTTAATTATTTTAATCAGCTGGTGATAAAATATTAATATTATTAAAATAAAAATACTTTCATTTCCCAGAAGCAGCCACTATATTTGCCATCAGTTCTTTCCTGATACTCCTAATGTGTCTGGCTGTATCCCACAGTGCTTTTGCACTTTGTGATTTATTTTTTTTTTTTTAGAGAAGGGGAGTGGTTGGTGGTGGTCTGTCTTCACATTGCTCCGTTATACTTTTCATTCTTAATATTGGCATTTCTCGCACTTTTCAGTAACATGAAAAAGACTGTATCTTTCATGTGTTTCTCCCTTTCTTCATTGCTTCTGTTTCACTAGACACAAAATCCTGCTTTTCTTCCCAGCTATTTGTAGTTGATGTTTGGACAGTTATCTGTGGTTTTCCTGATCACCAAGTGGATAAAAATATTTTCTCACACGCAGAAAATTTGAGCTGAGGAAAACACAGAAAGTTGGAATGACTATTATTACACAAGTTAAATTCATACTTATTATTCAACTTCCTGCTTTAGTTTCTTTTTCTCGCATTTTGAATTTTTACTTTCCCGCTCACCTACGCCCGGCTGTTGAGCAGCTCTCCCGCCTGCTGCGTAGGTGCCTTGACTCCTACCGACAATCAGCGCCCAGCTAGGGCAGACTGATTCGCAGCATTTAATTAACGGCATTAAATGCTGCCAGATGTGATAAAACCTGCTGCTCTCTAAAGCCACTGGCCTGCTCACTGGAAGCAGATGTTACACCAGACATTTTGTGGTGGATGAAATGACTTAGGGTCACTTTAATCACAGAACATAATTACTGCTCTCCTTCGTTGTAACTGGATGAAGGATTCATGTTATAGTTTAGTATATGCAGTGATGTGTATTTAGGTTCAACTTCAGGTCTTTAACACCATTGTAGTGTCACCGTAAACATCGGTAAGGAAACTCTCTAAGACTCAATTAGAAAGAAGGCATTGTTTATTGCGGCGCCGAATGCATGGGGGATCGCTCCAGCTAACGTGCATACCCAACTGTTACTGTGAACAGGTTATCTAAATACAATTGATTACATATTCATTGTAATTCCTGGAATTCGGATGTATATTCATTACTTTCCCCTGAAATCATTTACATACGGTGCCTCCCCTTCGGGCATGCACAGTTAATTATGGGAAGGGTCTTCTGGGGTCTTTTAGACCTGTGAGTGTGATTTTTAGTATTATAATGAAGGCCAGTTACTACAGGACACCTAAAACCACTGATTTCAGTGCCAAGTTAATTAATCAAATGACCACTTTGCCAGGTTGTCATATAACTCATCCATGCTCAGTAGCTTACCACAATCAGTTCCAGGTGTTCTCATCAATTTCCAGGACTTTACATACCCTTCCTCCCTTCATGAATCCCTTATTGTCAATCAAAGTCATTTTGATCAAGATTCAAAGCAAGGCATAATCAAAACCTTGTAATTATTAACTACCATTCCAGTACTAAGACATTAAATGCATTGTATCATTTTGACAATGCTACTAGTCGTCTTACACAAATAGCTTGTTGTTCTGGTGATATCAGTGGGGTGCTGGGAAGTTTGTCATTACAGTGCTGTATACTTACTGTAAAACTTACGTCTGTTTAACCAATGCTTCCCTCCAAAAGAGAAAGCTCACGAAAAGAGCTTGACATAATCTTTTAGCTCTTGTCATAGAAAAAACCTAAATCCCTCAGATAACCAAATTACTGTGCATTCAATAGCATAACACGGCTTCCTCTGCAAATTGCAGGGTGTTGGGTCTATCTTTTTAGTGAAAAGACAGCAATCCTTGGCCTTGACAGTGCTGCATCAATACAAGAAATCACAACACCCCAAAAGAACTTGGGTCTTGGCTGCAGAATCAGAAGAAATGACCAAACAGCATCACAATCTCGGATGACAGGAGTTTTCCAAACCAGATTCGAGGCTTGGCTGAAACTTCTATTTAACTTCTCTGCTCCTTCTGTGCAAGGAACATAGGAATGACCGTGGACCACAGAGAGCAACCAACCTAGTTCACAGGAGAAGAGTGAATACGGGAATGGGAACTACAGAGAAGACCTGCAATAGTAAGATGGAAGGGAATGTCATCATCTTCCTTTTTTTCAGTGAAATGACCACTGGTATTAAGTACCATCTGCAAATTCCCTTCACAAAGAGCTTGTTTGCTATCAAACAAATCAAATGCCCATCCATTTATTCCGGATGACTGGAAACAAGTTCACAATTTCTACTTCCAATTTTCTGCAGAACGTACAGGAAAGACATACTCTAGGACAACTTGCAATTCTAGTGAATGGAGAAACAGTGGGATTAGAGTAAAAATTTGCTATTGCATCTTAAAGAAAGTAAGGAGTTCCAGGAAAACTCCGTATCCAAAACAGGAACATTTTCAAGTGCTTTCCAGAGTTGAGCCAGCTACTTTTGCCCCTGACTCCTGTAGAATAATTAGCAGAACCTGACTCCTGAATCCTCTAGTCACCTTTGAAAATAACACTTGAACACTAACAACCACACTGCAAAGCTAGAGTCAGAACAGAGAGACTACTGTTTCTTTTTCCAAGCGGATTGTAGCCTGTGATTGGAATTGTGATATCTAACAGCAGAATAATCTTAGCAGGAGATCTCTCTCTTCTTCAACTTTTTGTTAGGCTTATCCTCATCAGTATTTTCCTCCTCAACCCCAAATTTTCCCTGAAGATACTACTGCATCATCAGTATGTTTCTTACCCACCCCTTCTTCCAGGCTAATGAAGATTAATCAATGCTTATAAATTACTTTGAAGATATGGAGCACAATTTAAGTAGTAAATATTATTAAGCAACACATTTTAGGCAATTCAGCCTGAGGAAACAGAAAGGTGACAAGAGCACATCTAAAAACATTAACCCTGCCCTGAAAAGGACAGAAGGAACCCAGATGAAATTCTGTTTAAACGCACTGACCAAAATGTAACAATTGTGCATGACTATCAGGGAGAATGATCCTGTGGTAGCATTTCTCCGGTAGCAATTATCACTTAAAGAATAGTAAGGATACAGAGATACATTAAAAAGAATGTTTCTGCATGTTATCACTAGATCAATAAAAATATACAGCATCATTTTCTGTAAGTAGTTCTCAGAAAAAAAAATCTCCATCATGGAAGTGAAAAAACTACTTTTTGTGAGGATGCAAATAGCTTTACACAAATACCCACTGGTCATGCCAGAATGAATTTGATATTCTTTTCACATTCAAAGCATAAAAACATATTACTGTGCCAAACAGACTTACAATAAATAAATTATGCTATTCTTAAAGGAAAGTCTTTCAGGTTTTATTTTCCATCTGTAAGTGTAAATCTACTTCAGAAATTCAGTATGAAATAGAAATTTCCTGCAAGGAAATTGCATAGAAACAGTAATAACCTTTTAAAAAATATTATAAGGTATGACAGAAATAAAATAAAAGACAAAGTAGAAACGTATATACTGTCTGGCTCTTAATACATGGATATAGCTTAAGATCAATGGGCCTGTGGAAATACAACCTGAGTTAATAGTATCAGAACAAAGTCTACAACAGTTAGCACGAATCAGCTCAGTTCGAGAGCTGTTAATACTGCAACTCAACTATTTTTTTTCCTGTAGGCCGCACAATCCTGTAGCTACTGCAAAAGAAATCCTATTTTTATTGCTTGTCTACTACTAGGAATAATAAAAAGAGACAGTAGTTAGGAAACTGCCACTTCCTTCATGGTCCGTGCAATCTACTAAGGACTTGCAAATTTAAAAATAATAGGTGGAAACAAAAGAAAAGTGACAGAACTTTAAGGCAACTGCCTGGCAGTTTCAGAGTCCAGACAACTATGCGTTTTTCAGGCTCACTTGCCAGGGCACAGAGGCTGCCCTAGAGCTTGCTATGCGGAGTGCACAGTGACGAGGCATTTGGGTAGCAAAAGTATCTTTGCAACAGCTCAAGAAATCACATATTAAGCCTACTCATAGATAAGGATCTCATTCATCATATATTTAGGTTGGCAGTTACGCACTGCTAATAATCTTAAAGGACTAACCAGATATGCATAAATGCAAGAATACGATGTGTTCATGTTTTGCAAAATAGGAGGCCTATTTCATCTACCTCGATTCTCGTACCAAACCTGCGATCACCGTATTTGAGAGTCTATTCACTGCAAAACCTCAAAGTAACACAAAAAGTAAACAAACATAAGCATGAGTGTTGGTTGATAAGCATCTAAAGCAGCGTTAAAAGCTAAGTTTCATCTTGCTATAAAAATCTCAGCATTTTGAAGCAGCTCTAACATACACTGCAAGTGTCAGAGACTGAATTTTTTTTTTCTCGGTTTGCCTGAGCCTAGCTGTGTCAGATAATTTACCTTTCACAGACAAGAGGCCTGGACTCATTCAGGACCGGACCCAGGGATGAGCAAGGCTGCCGAGGTGGCGGTGCTATTGGAATAGAGGAATCCAGGGAACTTGTTTTCCGATGCATCGTCTCCTGTGCCAGCCCAGAGACTTCACTGTCGGTGGGACAGGACCCAGCTTTGCTGTGACCGCCTGCTGACGGAAGCTCTGGCCCGACTGCACCTTGCAGGGCTAACTCTGCGGCTGCTTGCTCAGCCTCCAGTGTTGGTGATGCTGGAGGTGACAATCGGGGCTTGCGTTTAGTGGATGCTCCAGAAAGCAGTTTCAGCAAACCTTTTTTTTCTTTCTGTAAACCAAAAGCAGTGCCTCAGTTTAGAACAAAAGTCTCCCGCGGAGTTGAACACCTCCTTCTGACAGATGACATTGTGATCAGAGAGGACTCAGTAAATTATGAGGAGATATTTGAGACTGTACATATTACAAAAGATAATTATGCAAATTGTAAGAGAGAAAGATAGTTATTACAATTCTGAAGAGAAAAACATTAAGTCATTTAGACCATAAACCAGCTAAGTCCTTTTGCTTAGTTAAGGCTTACCTTAAAAGCCAATGGCACTGGCCCAAAAGGCTGTCTAGAAAAAGGAGCGAGGAGTTAGATTCCCACAATGGGAATCTAAGAAGTAAACCGTTTCATTAACATGGAAGTTTCCAGGAAGGCATAAAGAGTCATTTCAAACCAAGCAGGGAGAAAAGTCTGCCCTGGAGGCTGCTGTTTAGATAAGTGTCTTTTATTTATCCTCCCTCAGTGAGGGAAGACCTTCATGATTTAACAGAAATTTGCCACAAGGGGAATGTATTGTGTTTTGCTGCTCTGCTAGAGGGGAGAATTGTAAACATTCTTTCTGCTTGTCCAGACAGGAATCCCTGAAGACTATTACTTACCCTGAAGAGGATTATTTAAGTAGCTTTTGTGTTTCTTGTCTTTTTTTTAAGGGGTGTGGCACTGATCCTCTTACCAACCCTTTGACTGAGTGAATTTAGTGCTTATGAGAAGTGCCAGATTCTAAGCCCTGGAGACAGAAATAAGCTATTTAACCACAGAAAGAGAAAAGCATGAGCAATGTGAGATTTTTATTATAGCTTGGGATGCAGTGCAATTGGTGAACTGTGAATGAAAAAATCTTTGGTCCTTCTTCGAAGTCTCCAATGACTTAAAGCTGTTTCAGAACAGAACTGCTGTCTAGCAAACGGGAAAGAAAAAGACAAACTCAGAGAAACTAACATAGTCCAAATACATTAGCATCTTTAACTTTAAACTATAAATACGTTTTCTAAAAGCCCTGCCAAAGGGCACCTCAGTCTGATTTCAGTGGTTATGGCTAAAGTAATTTTAAAACAAACTTCTAGGTACCTCCATTCAACAATAATCAACAGAAGTAATTAAAAAGTGAGCGAGATTAGTGTACAGCCTATGATTAAAACCTTCATAAACTTCATGAAGGAGTGCATGTGGCTGAAGAGTAGTAAGTTAAAGACTAAAACATCTCAGATGTAAAGAAAGTTGTCAAAAGGAGAAAAAAAAAATTTCTAACTACACCACAATCGTAAAACAAAACCAGTTAGAAAGTTGGAGGAATGTTTCTGCCTACAATGCAGCATAATCACATGGTTTGTTGGACAGTGAGAATGAGTTTAGACACAGAAGAAAATACTTCAAATAGAAGGAAGGAAAGCAGAATCACTGCAGACTCTACTGATCTACATTTAGAAAAGACAGTTATGGCGTGGGTTTTTTTTCTTTCTCCAATCAACATTGCTAGTAACTTGTTTTTCATAATCTCTCAGTGTGTCTGCTTAATAAGGCAGGCAACCTAAAAGAATACTGATTTTCACTAAACATTAGGTTTATTTTATTAGTCTGAACTGTTTATGTTCCTGAAAGTTCATGGGTTTTGTTTTTGCCTTTTTTTTCCCCCTTGGGTGGTTTTTTTTTTGGTTGGTGTTTTTTTTGCATTGCAGGCTTATTGGTTTACACATACTTACTGATAACATTTGCTAACCATACAACTTTCGAAAGTATTCAGGAAACTGAATGCAGGTAAAGAAAAACAAAATATTTTAAATTCCAACAGTCAATGTAATAGTTCTGAACTTTATCCATTCATCTTTTGTTTTTCTTGCTTAAGGCATGAACCTGCTACCCTATTTTAACCCTTCTCCAAGGTCTGCTCTGTATTTTGTCCGTCCTAAATTATTCTTGTATGGCCAAGAATAAATTTGCCCACAGCTGTAGTCACAAAGTGGCTGCCTGAGTTTCAGGCTCAGTCCTAAACGCCTTACAATGCTGCCGTTCAGCAAACGTAACAAAAAAAAAAAAAATAGGTGTCTCTTAAAAGTTTGCATAACAAAAATGGGAGAATTCAAGGGAATGACTTTATTCTCTACCCACCTTGCTGTCCTTGTCTGCTTTAGTGGCAGCAGCATTTCCACCAGCTGCTAAAGCACTCTCCAGAGATGCAGGAGCTCCAGGGTGAGTGTTTACAGTTCTTCCGCTAACATCTCCCTCCAAAGATGAAGCAGCAACGTTGGGAGAATTCAAAGAAGCTGCTGCACATGCCAGCGGGATGGTTGAACGGTTCACATTCACAGCCGTGACGTAAGCAGCAGTATTTGGAAGCTGGGGCTGGAGCTGCTGGGAAGCAACAGAGTGGTGGGGAATGATCACAGCTGCAGGAATAAGGCATGTTGGACTCTGTGCTTGTATGGGCGTTACTGCTGCCGTAGGTCTTTCTTGACTGTGTGCAGCAACTAGAACAAAAGAACAAAACGTGAGAGACTTGGTCTTTTCACAAGATGCACAAATTGAGGTACAATCACTGTGTTATAGCTGATCAGTCATAAGAAGCTTCCTCCTTACCTTCATAACTTCTGTTTATATTATTATAATGACATCTTACACAGCATCAAATTTATCTCACCAGAATAAAGAAACAGCATACCCTACTTGCACCAGTATGCAACAGAAGAATAACAGCACTACAACTACGGTGGAGAAATCCAAGCTGCTAACTAAAATGCTTCACATACAGAGATGCAAAGCGAAGACTACATTTTAGTCTGTAAGAGCTAGCTATATACTGCGTGGAACTTGTTTGCGCCTTTCAATATGCTGTGCAGTTGTCTGGGCACATAAAACAAAGTAGGAAGAAACACTCCTCATTGAAGCTGCTAAAAATATAATTGGATTGTTTTCCCTAAACGATTCACAAAATCCACAACAGATTTAGTGGGTCTTTCAAACAATAAGTACGGTGGCAATTACTGCTATGAGTGGTTTCTCTGAAAAAGGTAAGCTATTGTCTCGTGGGATGTTTAAATATAGAAGTGGATTTACTCATACCCCTGTGAAATAAAAGGAACATCTACACTGGAAGTTGGAGAATAGCACAGGGCTGAATATACTAACCTAAGCTGCAGCCTAGCTGCAAAGCACCGAGCTCTGCATGAACTCATTCATCATTTCCAAGAAGCAACATTGCTATTCTAGTTATACGGTCAACCATACACGCCTTTGGATGATTTGAACAGCTTGGGCATCTCTGCACCACTGGGTGGGACGAAGTGCAGACATCTTAACTGAATAATGAGGCAAAATGCAGCAGAGGTGCTCACAGTCTTTCCTTCAAATACCCTGAAACTTAATTTCTAAGGAGGGGTCATCCCTCTAGCTTGGTGCACGTACATCTCGGATGTTATCAATTCACTCTGATTTTTCAGATACTAATTAAAGTTTTGGGCGTGTTATAAACGATATCCTGGAATCAAGCCTCCAGCACCTGCTGTCTTTAGTCTGCTCTCTACACGTTCCCCTGGTAGTTTGGTCAGACTGCATCAACAGCATATTAAAGAAGACTGACAAAGTTCACAAATTCGATGTAACAATCCTACAGCATTGTACCCAATTACAATCTTTACAATAAGCAACACAAATTCTTTCTATTTTTTGATACACAACGTCTTCCCCTGTAGCAGACTCTTCCTAACTCCGAGTACCATGAACGTTTCAAAAAGGAACATAAGGAGAGCGCAGCAAGATTTTTTTGTAAAAAACCAATTGTTAACGCTGCCTTTTGTTTGTGAGACTAAGTCAGTTTTCTTACAAGTAGCTGCTATTCTTCCAGATATGTCTACACTTACATGCACTCAATGGAGTACAAGCATGGAACAGCTTTCTGGTTTTGTTTTCTTATCCCTGATGGAATCCATAGGAAAAATGCTTCAAGTCACCCTATTTTCATACAGTTCAGTCTTTAGTGAGATAGGCAGAATATACAATTTCTTCCCAGTTCCTTTCAATCAAAGAACGCATACTCCCTCAGCGAGGGTGCTGTTAATCAATGTCTCACTAAGATTGTTTGAAGAAGGGTCCTCGAAGTCCTGAGCTAAACTGAAACTGAAGAACAGCCCTGCAAAATGCAGCATTGGTCTGCGAAGCCTTGTCAAGACAGTAACACTCAGCAAAGGCGCTAGAGAAAGCTCAAGATGATCACGTTTCAGATGCTGACTACAAAGTTCACTGTAACATCTGAACATAAAGCAGACATTATTGCTTCCGTTCTCAGGCTCTTCTAAGGGATGGATCCGTAATTGTGACTGAACGGTACACCTTTACACCACAATCCAATGTTCAGTTCTCTGTGAAGAGAGTTCAGCCGCTCTGATTTTTCCATTTTGGATCTGAAAAGTTGGTGGAAAATGCATTGTCATGTTTTCCAGCTGAATGGAACTGTAAGAGCTTATTCATCTTCACAGCGGTGCAGAAATGCAGGGACAGAAAGGCCTCTGGAGCCCACAGGAGCCTTCTCCTTTGAGCTGTCACGTGCAAGCTTCTAGGTAGTTCAAAAGAAGGATTTAGAGTGGAAACCACCTATGCCTGAGAGGCAGGAAAGTACAGATGCTTTGCTTAGTTTCTCTTACCAGCTGCCAATAGCACCTGGTTACTTTTATTTAAAGGTAAAAATTAAAGTTGTTACAGAGGACTATCACATCTATACCAGCCTAAGATGAGACTGGAGGAAGATGGGGTCAATTAAGGCAATAAAATATCTGAAGACATATACGTACATATCCTACCTCCAAAAGCAAATCTGGTGCTGACATCTGAACACGCACAGGGTGTTTAGGAGATGCATGACTCTAAAGAGGGACTTGGCTAATTCATGGATCTTGAGTCCATAACAAAACAATCATCCTTAAGAGGATAACACACAATACCATTCCAATCTTTTGCTTTATCTTCTGCTCTGCCAATAAGAATCTCGTGATAAAAAAACCCCTTTGTCATGACTCTCTCAGCCAAGAGATCTTAGGCCTCAAACTGAGGACTGAAAGAGGGAGCGCTGGGATAGTCTGAAACGGAGGGTTTGTTGGGTTTTGGTTTGGTTTTGGTTTTTTTTTTTCCTTTTCTTTTGAGGCCCTAGGAGCAACTGGAACAGATTAGGCTCCAGTTGTGTGGTATTTTCCTAGCCTGGCAAATCCACAGAGGAGTGCATGGATTTGGTAAACAAAAAACTCTTGAAAACACCACTATCAATCTTTTTGGATCTGGGTTTAAATAACAAGAAGGCATGTTTCACTATGATGTGGCCTGCCCCAGATCGCAAAAGCAGAGTTATACCTGTCAGAAATACAGAATTTTATGACATAGATCGTATGGATCTAAAAGCCAGTATAGCCTCAATGTTTTAGTGTCAAAGCTGAAAGAAGTTGCTGTCAAGGTTAGAGAACAAACTGGAATGCCTAAGGACCAACCCTGAGCCAGAGACCTGAAAAAGAAGGAATGAATACTAAAGGTCTTCAAAGATCTTAGGAGATAATTTAAAAGTGAATGCTAAAGTGGAGCAGTCTGTAGCTGTTACACAGTTAACACAAAACAATAAGCTATGACTTACATGTTCTTATCAGTTTTCTTACTATATGAATTGCTTATGAGTGGAGAAGCTCAAAGAATGTCCCCAACCCAGACACTGCTGGAATAAAAAAAAAATTCCACCTAAAGTACTTGCATATAAATTCTCAACAGTAGGAGTGTGTACGTACACAAAGTTGCTTAGAGAAGAATAAAAGATTCAACAATTCAGAGAGATATATTGTAATTTCAGAAAGCATTCAACTCTAAAAAACGACCTAAAAAAATGCCTTGAAAAAATACCCAGCACATATTTACACATACCTTGACTCCAGCCACTAGCCCAAACAGACCCTACAGTTTGTCTACCACACATAAAAAGCTTTATTTTTTAAAAATATTTTTTATTTTTTACCTGTTCTAACTGCATTGCGAGCCTGGTTGACTGTCATTTGTCCTGTCACGTGCATAAGGACCTTGGTTTGCGGACTAGTTTGGATATGCGCTGCAGAGACCACAGCTGTGGGTACTGTGCTGGAGTTCACTGCCACACCGTTCCCCTGGAGCTTCTGAGATGTTCCGCTAGCAGTGGAAGGGCTGACCATAGTTACCACTCGCCCTGTTTGGCCAGCGGTAGACATGGGAACTTTTGTTTGTGATGCGCTTGTCACTGTCCTGCCAAAATTAAAAGCAAAACACTAAAACACAACTGAAAAATGAGCTACTTACTAAAACTCGCAGCTCTTCTATTACCCAATTTTAGCATTAAATACAAGAAGAGAGTAATTTTGGACCTGCGAAACTATTTAGACATTTGTACAAAAGTATACCTTGTAACTGGAGCCACATAATTTCCAGGAAAAACACCAATCTTGCTTGTATGCATGGAAGTTCCCTTGAACCAGCCATCTTGACAGCGCTCAAACACTAAGAACATTTCTCCCTTCCGCAGTTCCAGTTCATCTTCTTTTCGAGGAGTGTAAGGGTATATAGCAATATACCTAAAAGACAGGAAAGTAGATGCAACTGATAAACCTAAAGCAATTGAAAACATCACTTATGTTCTCTAGCAGAGTTCAGTCAGAGACGAGAAGGCATCGCAGAAAGGGTGATGTTGATCAGGTTATGTTGATCCATCATACTATTACAATATTAAAACAGAAGTTATGGCAATATTAAGGGAAACAATGACCATTAAGAATATCCTTCTAACTGCACTTTAATGTAATGTACAATAGTTCTAATAAGACTGTCCATTTTCTTAATTAAGTTAGCAAACTTAATTAAATAGTTGTTTATCAACTACAGAGCCCAGCATATCCCACTTCTCTCTCCCTACACCTGCTTCTAGTATCTCCTACACTTTGTGGCATGCCAACTTTTTTTTTGGGCGGAGGGGTGGGGAGCACAGAGAAGTTCTGTCAGCTGGGAGCGAAAGATCAGTATCAGAGCAACTTTTCATATTGCAAAATTGGAATCTCTCTGTACAACTGCAGTGCCAGAAAAAAGATATGTTACTAGAACTTGAAGTCTATAGGTAAGGTAGCTAGCAGTTATTCACTTCTGAAGTTTATCTCCTTTTCTTCCTTCTAAGCAACATTAATGTATGACACAGTGCATCTGAAATCACACTGAGAGTTCAAAAACATTTTGTATTTTTTATTTTTAAAAAGACATTCTTAGCAGGAAAAAAAAAAAGTAAAATTAAAACTGAAGGTCCTGTAGTTGCATTCTGGAATATTCCTAAGGAAGCTTTCAAATAAGATTGCACAGTTTCCTATTATCACATTGAAAAGCGATACTGTTTTAACCACCACAGTGTTGTATTTTCTGCCACAGTTTGAATATAAGAAAACTACTTAAACCGTTTATATAAAAATGTTTATATAATCATGGATAATATGGGAAATAGCATTCCAATAAATCACATTTTCTCAAAAAAAGAATACACTTTTCACAAGAGGCAGCCAATTAGGGTAGGCGGGTAGACTATCCCCTTTTTTGAAAAAGAATCCACAGTTACTTGCAATGTTAGTCTTTCCCACTCCCCTTTTTACCCTTGGGGTTACAAAGTGGCTTTATGAAACATTCTTTTGTCAAAATTGTCTCTTGGGCACAGTAACGATAGCATTAACTGTACGCTTCTCCTTTTTGCGCTGTATTTTTGTTCCTTGCTGTCCACCCAGGAAACGTTGCATTATCTGCAAAAATGCTTTAAAGGCAATATAGGTACCTGGTAAAGCAAGTCCAAAATACGCTTTATAGGCAACGTATGATACACCGGCAACAAAAAACTTCACTGGTACATGATTTAGGGGTGATCTACAAAGCCACATACTGAAGCTCTATGGGAAAGCAACTGATGTGCTTTAATTGGTGTTCATTAACTTCCCTTTTAGTTAAACCAGTCCAAGTTTCATTAGCATCTTCATACATAGCAACCCTTTGAAGATAGAGGATAGGAATAAATGAGATGGGAACTTGATTAAATCCACTAAGCACAATAATCCATAACAAGCAGCGTTAAAATTCTCGACACCAAAGAAACAGCCCAAATCCAGATGCACCTGCTATACAAGAAGGGTGCTCTTTTGGAGTGGGAGGAAACCTGGTGGGAAGATAAAAACAAGGACACAGAACAAAAGCGGTCCTTGCATTATTCAAACGTGTCCTATTAGATGGCTCCTGAATTTTATTTTTTCTTTTATCGTTCTTATTCTCCAAGCTGCACACAAAGAAGTTTCCAAGAAGAAAGATGCTGAAAGCAACACATGTTAATATACAAAATATTTTCACCCAGAAGGATGACGCAGATTTGCTTGTAATACAAGTGTGAAGACATCATGCTAACTAGTAGCTTTCTGCCTTCATTCCAATTGCCACCCACTAATTAAGTGAACTGTAGAATCTTCAGTCAAATTTCAACTGCAGCTTACACAAGCTGCCTGACAATGACATGCTAATGTAACAGTCTAAATTAAATACAGCGCTTTCTGTGTTTTGGCATAAGTTACTCCATACGAGAATAGCCTTTTCATACCATACATAACAGAAAATGTTGAATAAATTCACTCCAGTATTTGCCACTTGCAAGTTACACAGTCTTCATTGCTAACTCAAGAATTCATTCATCTTCTGCATGATAAATACTTCATATTTTTGAAGCGAGTTCTTTCTATAGGCAGCAACAGCTTATTATATTTACCTAAGACATAAATAACCGTCAGTACGAAGGCTGTTTGGGGGTATCACCTTTAGGTATGTTTTGCTGCTTTTGTTCCGAGTTGTATGCTTGGCTTTCTGGGAATTCTAGCAGAACATAGCTAGCTGGTGTGATATAAGTACAGGTGAAGTTATTGATCTTGTTCCATTTTTCTGACTGGCGAAAAGTTTCAATTTTACTTACACACTTGGACGAGTTTGTGGTCGTAAATGGGCCACTTGGTCGGTTGATCCTGACGTAGGCCTTTGTATTACACCTGCAGACTGAGGTCCAGAAGAGGCCGATGCAATGATTGCAGGAGACAAGAGAGGTGGTGGCGGAAGCGGGGGATTCATATTCTGATTTTATGAGAACAAAAAAAAAGGCAACAAATGGTCAATACTGTTTGACGAGTTGAATCAGCTGCAAAAAAAAAAAAGTATGATATTCTAAGGAAATGGGGACCAAAAAAACAGCAGAGTTCAGTATTCCTTTATCTACTGGTACAATATAACTGGAGAGTTACGTTTGTCTGTATTTCTCTTTTTCCAGTTTAAAACCTTGAAGTCTTGGCAGCTAATTAACCAAATGACAAGCAATTTCTCAGCACAGGAAAAACGGAAAGCATTATTTCTAATTATAACATCTTTAGGATAGGACTCAACAAAATTCAGAAGCCTTCCAGGAGGTAGATTTTGCACCCTACTGCTGCCTGTACTTCAAAACCTGATTGTTTTTGTAACCTGAAGCTGAAACATAACATACAATTCAGCAACACTGCACCCAAACCCACCCCTTCTGGGGGAAATTTTCTTTTGATGTATGGGTTACAAAAGCGAGCACAATATGAGACCACAGTCACTGAGCTATTGTTACCACTTTCTCCTATTCTTCTAGTTTAAAGAGTTAGCTTTTGAAATTCAGTATTATCAAGATTGGTAATCTTTAACAAACACCCCAGTAAAGAGGCACAGTTCCTTCACAGGCAGATCGTAATGGGGGTCCTGCCTACAGGCTTCTATGCCTTTTTGAGAATCAATGGAGCAATTGTTACCTTCTGCTCTGTAAAGCCTCGGACAATTCTTTAGGACCTTGTGTACTGACACTCCTGGGAAAAGTCTCTTACAAAAGGAGACCCCCCCCCCCCCCCCCTTCCAAATGAATTATTTGTGTTATAACGCACATAAAAAGGGTAATAAAACCCTGAAAATGTCCTGAAGTACTGCCTGGCTCTTCCAGTCCATCAGAATATAAATGCACAGCATTACATTATTAGTTTGGAAAATAAATAATTGGAAGTCATTTAATTCCCCTCAAATAGCTTACTTTGACAGGGTTTTTTTTTGCTTTTCTAAACAAAAACCCTATAAGGAAAATAAGTTTTAGCTCTACACTGTGTGATTATTACCTTACTGCATTTGGTGAAATTATTAATAAAAAGACAGCTCTGTGAACTAGTCCTGCGCTGTCAAGACACAGTAAAGAACTGCATGATTAAAAACTTTCAAATCTAGACAAAACTGATTAACTCTTACAGTTTTTCAGTCAAAATTCTTATACTTAGTTATGATATAAATTGCATAGTATATTGTGAAATAGTCCTATTTTACTTAAAGCTTTTTTCCTGACCGTACACTAACAATTTCTTAAGACCGAATAGGTTTCCTGTATCCAACACAACGCAGACGTGAACCCCTGGAGAAACATCACTGTGAGCTTTGATACTAATAGTTGCGTTACTTACAAGAACGGCAGTTGCATTTATTACACATTCTAGATCCCCATCCATCCAACAATCGTTTAAAAATATCTTGACAATTCTTACTGACATACCAACATTTCTCTTGCAGTTGCTTTACAGCAGAAGTTATTGCCCCCTCCCAGTCAGCTTCAACGGATGTCTTAGCTGAATCCAAGCTAATGTGAGCATCTTTTAGGCAACCTGTCTATGGACTATAAATTCAAATCTTTTTTTTTGTCATCTAGATTCCTTTATACACGGTAGAACCTGTAAATCTACATTAAGAGATGATTAGCTGGAAATCTTTAAAATTAAACCTCTTCATGCACAATATCAAGGTTGTCACGATTCCACACTTCCTGCATCTCCAAAGTTATAAACGCTGGGCGTTGTATTTTATTCATTTGAACACACAGTATAAATTGAATTTGCAGCTGCAATAAAGGCACCTTCCCAGCTCTGTTTTATTCTGCTTTATTCAGGTTCTGCTCCCCTCCCCGTGTGTATTACTATGGTAATGAAACCTGCAGTGAGCCACAGCCCAATTAAACTCCCAAAGACTTGGTGAGTACTTAAGAAATCGAAATAAACTACCTGATAGGCTTTGGAGAACTAAGGTTCCTCAACTTGCACTGCTACAACTTGATAAAATAGATCCAAATGCTCTAGCCAAGATTTCAGCAAGTTTTCTAGCATGCAACCATTTTTCTAGCTACTGAGAAACACACCTACCTCTAGAACACAAGCTAGTTTTGATGGTCCCCATATTCAACATTCTGTGAAAGAATATATGCAAACCCCACGTGATTTAATAAAATATGCTTATCAAAATAACTAACAGTATTTTTATTTTCGGTAGTTGAGGGGGAAAAACTGAAAGTTTCTGCAACTAGTTTTTAGGCACCAAGGGTACTTTCAAACATATAAGCCAGCAAATAAATTTTTTTTTTTTTCTTGGAAGATGAAACATTGCATATTTTGATATTTAATTTATGTAAAAACTTCAAATAGTACCTATACTCATGCTCCAGAAACACATACATATTACTAAATTTAAATATAATTAGGCTGCATTCCCGTATCAGTCAACCGAAGATCAATAATCAGCTCACCCAAAGAATAACAAAAGGCACAGCAGTGGAAAAAAACAAAACAAAACACATTCATTAACTGCCTTTGCTCCCACAAGGTCTAGGAAAAAAAATGACTTGCAAAATCCCCTGAGGGCTAACAAATTAAGGCTCATGTTTAACAAAATTCCTAAATTATGAATATATGTTATCAAGAACAGGCCTCTCATACAAAACCTCCTACTTTCTTTCAGCTGCTTCCTCTTCCCAATAAAAGTTGATTTGAATTTTTGTTGGTTAAAACTCAGACAGTTCTCATTTAAACCTCCTCCTGACTGACTTACACTATTGAATCAGCTGGAACTACATGAAAGAGAGCTAAATGTCATCAGTATACCATAACCCTCACAGCTTGTGCCTCATTAATAGTAATTCAGACTACCTTATATACTTTTAACATAGAGGGGCAATTTTTTTGTGTGTGTGGGCAAGAGAACAGGACCAGAAAAAAAATGGGGATTTTTTAAAATTTTTGAAACCTTCAGCACGTAAGTGAATGTAAACCATCCAAATATAGACCATCTATTTCTGCTAGTTAGGTGCAGTACCAAGACACCATTTCAAAGTCAACATATTCAATCTGCAGAAGTAACAATATGGATATCTAGGTCGATTGCAGTCCAAAATACTTTTAACTTCTCCAGAGACTGTAAAGGCAGAATGAAAGGAAGGTACGTTACCTGTTGTTGCCACATTCTGTTTTTCTTCTGCTGCTTTTGAATGTAACTCTAACTTTGCTGTGGTATATTTTGTCTCTGTTTCTCCCTTATCATGGTTCAAATCACATACTTCCTTTAAGAGTTTTTTCAGCAAAATCTATGGCAACTAGATTAGATAACTACCTTATAAATTACCTCCAAGAATTTCCTCCCAAGTAAATGAGCCTTACATAATTGTACGTGCATATTTTCACCGAACAACTATTGAACTTGACATCTGCTATTTATATTTTATAAAGAACTTCAAATACACTAAGCACCTACAAGGTTCAAAAATGCCACGGGCCAAGAAGAGCAGACCAATTAATGCCCCCATTAAGGGCAAAGTTGTGGTTTGAAGCCCCAGAGAACAGTGCAAGTGATATCACAGTCAAAAGCCTCAGCTGTGAGAAGTTTGTCTCAGTTCATAGCTTCTTCAATTTCAAAGAATCAAACCTCAAAACACAAAACAAGAAGTAACACTGCCGTCTAAAGAACTAGGCTAAAGAACTGCTGCTGTAAAATAAAGCTTTAAAACAATTACCACAGGTTTTCTGAATGCAAATTAAAATTTGCTTAAGTGATACAAGCAGCAGATAGCATATATGATCACTCGACAAAAGCACTCTCATTCCTAAGTCGTATTTGTGTCAATTTTGGCTGCAAATTTGTAAATTACTTACTTCATACAACGTTTGGTACCAAAGAGCATCTACAAAAGATTATTATGGACAAAATAAAATTAATACAATTGGCGTTTTTTGAACCACTATAATATTTCCCAAAATAACAACATAACAAACTAAAATGTGATCCTCTATGAGCAGACAGGTAAAAGACTCACAGGCTCCTTTGGGCTAGGAATTAATCCCAACTGTCTTAGAGAAACTTGCTACCCAACAAGACAGCTCAAACTATCTCCTCTTAACAATAAAAAAGCCATCTTTCTTACAGAAGATAAGAGAAGACACTGGCTTTTCTTTGCTTCTAGATTCAGGACAAATAAATGTGGCAACGACGCATAAATTCAAGATTACTGTAAAGGAATATATCATCTCTTCTTCACTGATGGGGAATCATGCTCATCCTTTCCGATTTCTTCTTTCTCCCTTCATCTGAGTTTGGCAAGAAGTAAAAGAAGTTGTATAAACGGCTTGCTCTCAAAGACCAACCAATTACTTTAAATAGTGTTATAAACACCAAAATGATCGACAGGAAGAAGATCCAATTAAACCGTCTTCATGCTAAAGAGAAACTCTCCCTCTTCCAATCCAACTTCCTTGTCAATTTGCTTAGTATTCAGAAATGAAGAAAAAGCTAAGGGGAGAAGCTTAGAGAAATGCAGGAGATTATACTTACAAAGGCAAAAAAAACACAAAAGCAAAAGGACTCAAGCCAACCACTTCTGATGTAATAAGTCATACGATCACAATTGTTCTGTAGCTTAAAATTAATGCTCAGAATGTCAGGGAGAGTATTTCCAGAAGGGAAACATCTAGAGAGACTAGAACATCGCTTTCCCTCTTGACCTGTCAGAACTGTTTTGCACATTTCTAAAATTAAAACAAGAGTTTATGAAGCAAGAGGAAAAGTGGATGTAAAAGACACACTTCACAGTCTGTGACTATAAACTGCATCATCATCTAATATCATCTATAGTAAAAGAACACAGAAACGACCTGACTCCAGCCTGAGCTGCCAGCTTGTATTTTAGTCATGCTGAAAACAAGTCAAGAAGAAACAGAACATTATGTACAGAAGGTTATTGACTTTTAAAGAGGATGGCAGAGAATAATTCATTCTCAATGGGAATTATATGCCTAATTGGAAACATAACTAGGAACATGGTTATCAAAGTAGCATGCCAGGATACAGGAAGATCACATGGCAGGAGTTTCACTCCATGCGGCATTCAGCACTGTAATTTAACTCCTGTGGGTACCAATGGTGAGACGGCTTTTGAACAAGCTTATGCAACTAAAGCACCCAAGGTGGTTTAATGACTTTGCCTGAGCACCAAAATATTCTTCCATGTTGGCAAAGAACGAACTACTGATTCTTAATAACAAACAAAAGTGTTTGTTACTGAGATGGGGGCGGGGGGGGGAGGCAAATTCTGACAGAACTTTTGAAATAATGCTTTGAATCCTGCCTACCCCATCCTCTCCAAAACGTATCTCAGCCACAAATCAAATCAATCCTTCAGTGTCTGCGGCATATATGGTAGCTAGACTTGTATTCTGCCTAACAGCACAAATGACACCAAAACTGATTTCATTTGCTCAGTTCTCGCAGTTATTTTCTGAAGGACAGGATGAAAGAAGTATAAAAGATTACATGGATTAGTATATAAGCAGCTAATTGTTTCTAGCATTAGATGTATGCCTCACATGCAAAAAAAGGATCTGGGGATCCTTCCTGGTAGACACCAAGCTGAACATGAGCCACCCATGTGTCCTTGTGGCAAAGAAGGCTAATGGTATCCTGGGCTTCATCAGGAGGAATCTTGCCAGCAGGTCAAGGGAGGTGATCCTTCTTCCCCTCTCCTCAGCACCGATGAGGCTAAACCTGGAGTACTGTGACCAGTTCTGAGCTCCCCAGTACAAGAGAGACACGGACATACTGGAGAGCCCAGCGAAGGGCCACCAAGATAATTAAAGGGCTGGAGCATCTCTCCTATGAGGAAAGGTTGAGAGAGCTGGGACTGCTCAGTCTGGAGAAAGCTCAGGGGATCTCAAAAGCTATCTGGACGCTCTCCTGGGCAACCGGCTCTAGGTGGCCCCTACTTGAGCAGGGAGGTTAGACTAGATGGCCTCCAGAGGTCCCTTCCAACCTCACCCGCTCTGTGACATTAAAATACGAACCTAAATCTAAAAATATTATTAATTGGTTCCAGATTAGCATACATTTAACAGTAGGATTGCACAGACGATCCACTGATTGAAGGAGTCGTTCACAATGAAAGGACACAGCATTGCTACGCAGCACAACTTTCATTACTCAGTAAGGCAGGGCAAAAGTACACTGTCTGTATAATTGTCAATAATAAGGTCACCTGTCTGAAGAACAAAGAACGTAAAATACACTTAATTGGATGAGAGCAATTACTACATCACTAAGGATGATGACAATTTGTGGGATCACGGTGGATATTTAGCTGAACATAAACTTTGTGCTACACTCAAGCCAAATGAACGGATGCAAATTCTCAAGATATAAACATCAGACTACCAGGATAAAAGTAAAAGAGTCCTACTATCGATATTTCCATCACTGAAAGAGACTATGCAGTGCTGTACCCAGTTCTGGAATGCGCTCACCATGTGCTCACCATGCTAGAAGGAAGTACTGGAGATAATTCATAAAACAACAGCATCATAATTTTAAGAACTGAAAACCAAAACTTAGAGTCTCAAAGCAAGCTGTCAAAATGCAACCTCTCAGCTGTAACCAAGCCACACCTAAGCATTTGCTTAAACAACAAAAAGTTGGTAACAGAAGACAGACAAGTCTGCCTTCAATTTTGCAGACAAATGTGTAAAATGACCCAAGTGCCAAAAGTTGAAAACAAAACCAGACACATTTAGCAGCAAGGTTGTTCATCATGTTTTACTTGCTTTAAAGACTGCAAGGATAATTAGACACCTAAACAAGATCAAGCCTTGGGGTTTTTTGTTCAGGTTGTTGGTTTTTTTTGTTTGGTTTAGTTTTGTTTTTTGTTTTTTTTTTTTTTTTAAAAACTAAGTGGAGATTTATTATTCAACTGTGCCCCCCTCCCCCCCTAAGGTTAGGGGTGCAATTTTTGGACTCAAAACAAGAATTCAATTTCAAGAATTCCTATGATCAAAATAAAGGCTCATTAAGCTCCCTTGAAGATCTCCGAAAACCGGTATGCGCTATCTTTATTGCAGTTAAGGTCAGGCTCTGATAAGTGTGGTATGATATAGGACATTCCAGAGCTTCTCTAGCACAAATATAGCAAAATAAAGAATTTCAGCTGGTTTTGGAAAGAAATCCTGCACTTTTTGAAGACAATGTGATTTTCTTTGTCCAAAGGAAACAGCATTGCAATGTATTCCTTCATTTAAAAGATGGCCATTTGCAAGTCTTTCATACTGATCTCCAAGAACCTAACTCAGACATGCTAGATTAGTTCTTCATCTGCCACAGGCATAGCCACAACTAAAATAATCTTATTTAATTAGGAGAAAGCAGAGTTTTGAATCTTATTTCAGAGAATCTTGATAATATTGAGTTAAGTAAGACAGAAATATCTGGCAGCTGTGGTCTCAAGTTGACTTGTTTTTGTAAGATCCTGCTTGTTGCCCTTAACCTTCCCCCCAGCATAATCTGCTTCCTACTCATGCTGAAAAGCAACACTGTTCTGAAGGAACTGTGTTTCTTGTGTTTAGTATAGAGAAATGACAGAAGAAAGCTGGAGAAATGGACATGCATGACAAGACACAAACATTATTCTATCAATAATGCTTTTGCTATAGTTCAATTTATACCCCTGTCTGTCACATAGACAATCATCATAAAATCATCATTTCAAATCAGTGTATCTGAACTTGAGAAAAAAAAAGAAACAAAACCAGACTGTACCAACCAAAGACAAATGGGAAGGCTGAGTTTTCTTAAACCATACTTACACCAAGAGCAGCTTGGTAGGTAACTTCTGATGGGAAGGTAAATGAAGGCCCTGTTGTGACTGGGCTGCTAGGGGGTGGAGTCACAATTAGCCCTGTAGTACCGATATGAACCTGGCAAAGGGAAAAAAACACAAAAAACCAAAACCCAGCACGGTCAGTTCTGAGTAGTTTAATAAGAGCCGGTTTTGACACATCTGTAAGCTTCATGGTCAAAATCACCAGTACTCCACTATCCGTAACTTTAGACTAGAACTAATTTTTTGTTAGATACTCAAACAGTATTGGATCACAGTGCCACTTTTACCAATGACAGTTTTCTTTTTTCCCATAAAAGGCTGTCAGTTCCCAAAGACATGCAAATAAAACATATTTACTAGCTCCTGTAAAATGCCACCAAAACTTCTTAGTCTCTATTACCATCTCTTCTCCTAAAATGTAATCTTTATGTGAAACAGACAATTGTTCACAAATTACTGTAGCTTGTACCTAAAAGCTTTCAAGAAACAGGAGATTAACAAATAAATAAAGCCAGATAAATATTTCTACTTATCACAGTCAGATTAATATGGTATATTTCTGGAATTCATGTAATTTTCAAGTTGAATTTACCTTTTACTTGCATGCACTTTATTAATATCCAGCATTATATTCAATTTAGGAAAGAAAACCAAGAAATTAAATCTCTCCAGTTTCTAGTTTCCACAGTTTAATGAAAATCTTTGTGGCACTTAAGAAATTAACAACTGTGAAAAAAATTAGTGTACGAGACCAAAACCATTTGCTATCATTGTCTAAGCAGCGTGACAAAACGTTTTCCTTAAAGGCTCTCATGTTGGAAGATAAACTTCGTGAAAGTGTACATTAATACTCATTACATGTAATTAATAATTTGAAGTAATCTGACAAGATCAGAAGCCTTTACAGTAATTAAAAAAAAAGATACATGCAAGATCTGTATTTGATTTCACGTAAATTACCTGAGAAGGGGCACTACAGGAAAGTCCAGTCAGCTCGCTTATGCGGGCTGCTGCGGTTGGGTTGCTGGAGCTGATGAGGACAGGAGGACTAATCTCCATTGAGTGGCGATTCTGAGAAGACTGTGAAGACTTGTTGGACATAGTGAGGGAGGTAAAAGAGTGCCGTTTTTTGGTGTTTTTCTTAGTATCGGTGTGCTTTTGGGTTGAATTGTTGTGCGCTGCCCCAGAGGTACCTTCTCCAGAGTCAACAGCAGAACCTGAAGGCTTATCCAATTCTATCAGCTGTTTGGCTGCTGTGTTAAACTACAAAAGACAAGTCATACATTAGTATTTTTTATTTATAAAAATCACCTGAATATAACTAAGAAAAATATCTATTTTCCTTTTATTCATACTGTAACAGAATTTAAACCATGCAACTTAAAACTGTGACATAGTGACCTACTCCACAAATTAGTCATTACAGAGGGACAAGTCTTTTACTATAAACTCGACACACTTACTGTTGGGCTAGCGTGGACTACTCAGAGGCAAAATTGCAATCAAGAAAGGACATTATGCTCTAGTCCTTAACTCTGCAATATCCGCTGCCTGCTACCTCTAGAAGTCAGATGAAATCACATTGATTCAAGGCTGATTCAAGTAAAGCGACATACTGAGCTTTCTTACGTAGGGAAGCAAGCACAGGACAGTAGCATAAACCTAAACATGGAAGTGAACTGATTACTGGCCTTTTCTTAGAAGTAACCTGAGGACAGCAATAGTTGCAGAATATTTTGCAGTTTATTTCTTCCTTGAAAAATGAAGAACTCGCACACATTCTCCAACAAAATGGCTAGCAACCATTCAAGGTCTCCATGGGAATGCATCCCACTCATGCTATGAAGTGTTTCAATCCAGTATTCCTTTCTGCAACAAACACCCCTGTATCTATTCCCACATCTTCTACATCAGTTGTTTTCCTGAACAGACATATTTGAAGCAAAGTTTCTTTAACTTTTACATTCACGTTTATTTGGTTTTTTCCATTCAACAAAACCTTTGCTGGAACAAGCAGCCTGAAATCCAGTTCCCCTTCCCGCCCAGACCCAGGAACCAGAACAACTTTCCAAAGGGGGGTACGGCAGAGGCGGCCGGCTGAGCCGCGGCTCAGTGCTGCGGCAGGGTTGAGGCTAACAGATAGGCCTCCGCCCGCCTGCAGCCATCCGGAGAAATTATCAACTAGACTACCACGCAAAACCTGTTTCAACGTCTCTTACAGTTGTGCTTTACTGTACTTCGTTTGCAAACGAATTCAGGTGTTCTTCGCTCACACGTAGATAGTGAGAATTCAAATATCATCACTTTCTGAAGTTAAGTGAAAACACCATCTTCTCCCTCAAATGATCTTTCTATTCGTGTTCATCCAAAGTTTGTATTTATGCAATTTTTCTACATCACCATAGGTCAAGGAGTTATTTTTCCACCTTACCAACACTATTATTAGTCAAATTCCATTTTCTAGACATTCCGTTTTCACATATATTTGGAAACAAAGGAGTGAAGTGTAAGTGGAACTAAGGCAAACGTTGTCCTTATCTAACGCTATTATTTTTGCTAGGCATCATCCTGGAGGATAAGGAATAGCTTAGAAATTCAGCTTTGCAATTCAAGCTTTGGAACAGATATATTTTATCCAAACCAGCAGAAGAATCGTCTTGCAAATCTTGAACAGATCACAGCCATAAGCAAAGTTGCATTTATATTAATTTTTGAAACAAATAAAAGAGTTCTGTACTGCAGTTTTCATTGGGGAAATTAATCAAAACTATGATGCTCATAAGTTGTCACTGGAATGATAACACTGAGATTATCACAGGCAAATATAGTAGGGATTAGACTGTAAATTTCTACTCAAAATACTGCTGCTAATAGTAATTGCTGTTAGTAACTGTTAGTAACTGCTAACAGTATTCTAACAATACTGCTCAATGTGGCATAATATACAACATTCGTTTTTTGCATAAATTTTCTGTTACAAATTCCAGGCAGGTAAACCAGTCAAAAAGCAGAGGAATGTTTCCATGAGAGGTTTTACCTTTCTTCTGAGTTAGCATTGTTACAAAAGTCTAAGCGCATTAAACCAGATCACAGCATCTAACAGTGATAGACAAAGTTTCGCCTAGTAAGTACAATGTTAAAAAGACCGTGCTAGAAATCCAGCCTAAAATCCAATTTAAAATGTAAATACACAATAAAAAATAAATATGATTCAAAACACTCCTGTTTGGTACAGGAGGAGATGCTAATAAAAAACCCAACAACCTGACACACTAGGTACATAAAATTTTATGTTCTCATTGATTAAAATGCCATGTTAACTGATGGATGCAATTGTATAAAATGACAATGAACTTAAAATTCTACTACAATGAACGTTTTAGATCACTTGGGGTTTTTTTTTCCCCTACTTTTCTATGATTGTTTATTTATAAAGTTAGAGGAGCTGGATTAATACAAAAGTGTTTCCCAGTTGTTCATCTTAACTTGGGAAAACAAAAGCTGTCATTATTTTCTACTAACATTTTGACTGAAAAGTGATTCCTTTTCCCTGATTTTTCTTTTCCTGTTCTGGGTATTTGTATTTTTCTAGTTGTTCTGTATGAGTCCTGAATAACTTGTAAAAATTTAAATTCTTATTAGATTTGGAGTGTGTTCACTATGTGTTAAACCACATCAAAATGTCATATTTGAGGTCTAAGAAATGCATATTGTACCCAGAACTGTACTCTACGTAGAAAAACTCTAACAATATCTGGTTAGTTCTGATTAATCGTTCTTTTTGGAACAGCGATAAACATAAGTGTTACAAACTTAATCACACAGTTTCTAGACTCACTGCACTTTATTGTGTCACAGTGCAAGAATCTGGCTGACCTGCTTTTAATGCAAGCATGTTGAAATTCCATCAGTCAAAAATCTAGTAATTTAGATACGTTAATCAAGTCTTACTCTAGCAAAACTAGAGGGCTTGTTTGGTTTTAGCACTTCTTAGAAAACAGAATTTCATTTTTTGCAATGTTTGCATTATCTATTTTTCATTTGCAGAGAGAAGTAATTATTTCACAGCGCTATGTGTCTACGGATAAAGCTGTAATGCTTTGTGAGTCAGTTAAACTATATTTTGAACAGATTCATGATTAAAATTTCTCACAAAATGTTTTCAATCTTAGCTTTTATTATTACTACAAATTTAATAAGTGAAAGTAATATAAAAGAATAGAGCAGACTAGCAAACATTGAATCGTAACAAAAGGACGTGGACATGTGGACTAACATACACAAGACAAAGACATGTCTGTCATTATGATAAAAACAGGCAATGATCATGGGACTGGGAAATATAACTAAAAATACCATATTTAAAATACCTCAAAAATATGACTTATTTCTCATCTTCGATGTCTTTAATAACAACATAGGTAAGAATGGTTTGATCTACCTGTTTGTATCAACTGCCTGTATATTTCCCAGAATAATAGTTACGTAAACTCAGAAAACAGGTATTTCAAAATTCAAATTGATAGTTTTCTGCACACCTCACTGCCCTTCACCTCAGTATGCGTTTCAGTTTAGTATACACTGAAAAAACCCTCCTATCCGATCTGAAGTATCTCTTTGGGTATCACTTATCATTCTAGATTTCCCATATCATTTTAGTGGGGATTTGCAAGTGTGTACATAAGTGCTTGTGCTGTTCAAAAAGGGTTAATTGAAGATACATTTTCTTAGTTGATGGAATTTGTCTGAAAACATCAATAGTGAAATACATTTGTGTGACAGAGTACCGTTTTTACATTAATTTTTTTCAAGAGTATACCTCCATTTGGCAAACTTTTGCCGAGATGGAAATGGAGTTGTTAGCTGAACAGTTAGTCCAAGCGGCTGCCCTAGGAAAGGGCTTTTTCTAACTTGGCTAAGTGATTTAGTTTTAAAAAGCGCCACAAAAAGCTTTACTGGCTGGACTGAAGGGGCAGTTAATTGCAAGGAACTAGGAATGAATAGCCAGAGGCAAGAACTTTTTTAATTGGCTTTTAAAAACTTCTTAAACTGAAGTCAGAATTGCACTAAGCGGGTTGAAACCCTTTGGGTTTTGTTGTTGTTTTTTCAGTCATGTGAAACTTCTGTCCCTAGATATACAGATCCTTACATCAACCTATAAAAATGAATACACATATTTTCCCTTTTAAAAAGAATAAATTCTGTGTTGGTTGAACACAGTCATTTTTCAAAAGTTCCCATCTCATCAGGGCATTCAGAAATCGGATGAATAAAACCTAACTTGATTCTTAGTACAGTTACACATTTCTTCTGTGATTTGAGGTACATATTTCTCATCCCACAGGTAATGTGAAAATACTTATTTCTTTCATCATTCTGCCTCATTTATTTAAATAAAATCTTGTCAGTGCAAGAAGTGTATCTTACCAAGTATCCATAGCATACCTATCAGACAAAGACAAACACTATTCCAAGCCTCTGTATTTTTCTGTAACACAAATTTTAATAATCGCTGCAGCTGTACACACTGTTCTTAATCTTTCTAAACAGAAGATACAGCTTCCAACTCTTAAACCTTAAAAGGCTGGGGAAACTTTCTCAACTGCTACCTCTCACTGTAAATTCTCGTATCCCATAGGAGAAATGCAGGAAGATACAGAAGGTTTTATATAAGGGTCTGTGGGATGTAAAAGTCAATGCTTTACCTGCTTAACAGCCGCCTATATTCTTTGACTTTCTAGTTGTGCTAATTTGGTTTTGAGAGGCAGGTATTAGTGCAAAGCTTACTGTTTCTCTGACCTGCCGATTGCTTCCATTTTGCGATTAAGTGTGGTTTGTGCTCGACCGCATGACTGCAGTATTAACAAGAAAACACAGTGACTGCCTCCAAGTACTCTCATTCCAATTCCATTCAATAAAAATAGGTATCAAATAGCTAAGTAAAAATCACTGGTTGAACTGCTCAGGTCATTAACTTTCCCAAACTAAGCACATAGCTTCTAGATTATTTTAGGTCTAAGACTATGTATATCTCAGACTATTCTAGAATCATCGCCAGTACTAACTGTTTTTCCTTTTAGAAAGTGAAATACACGGTGTGCACAACCTTACTGAGGGCCCAACTCTACTCACCTCAACATATGATATTGGAAATATTCCTATCTTGTCAGCCAGCATTCCTTCTGCCCAGTTTTCATCCACGCGGCGAATTACAGTCAGAACATCATCCTGTGTGAACATGCAACCATTATGTCTCCCAGCTGTAATTAAGCTTCCAATTTAACATCCCTCCATAACGCACAGGTAATCAGAGAAGGCAGTACACGGACAAGAACCACAGAGAGGGCACCCCGTAACAGTAACATGCTGCTTTTGGGGTTGAAGTCAGTCTCAGCCGTTCTTTCTCCTATTTTGTCAGAGTTCAGCTAACTGTCCACAGCTAATCTCAGCCATCCGACTTTATCCTTAGTGCCAAACTTCCTGCCGTGTTCAGTCCATGGTATTCATCAGCGACTTTATCCTTAGTGCCAAACTTCCTGCCATGTTCAGTCCACGGTACTCATCAGTCCTCCTTTAAATCCTTGGCATTAATCAACAGAACTGTAATCTTTTTCCTTCTCAACTGACAACTCACTACCTAATCTTCCCTAGATGCTGCTTTTCTACTTACATACTTAAGAACACTGGTAAGTGATATGATTTCTTTCACATCTACATGAAGCATTTGGATTAGATACAGTTTTGAGAATGTTACATAGAAAAAGGATTTATGTGGACATTAAACATTGCTCTCGCTTACACTGAGATACCTACTTGCTTCACATGGAAGTTAAAATATTTGGAAACATATATGCTTACTCAAGTGAGAATGCAGATTTAAAAAAAAAACAAACCACCCAAAAAACCCAAACAAAAACCAGTCGGATTTATGTGGACATTAAACATTGCTCTCACTTACACTGAGATACCTACTTGCTTCATATGGAAGTTAAAGTATTTAGAAACATATATGCTTACTCAAGTGAGACTGTAGATTTTTAAAAAAAAAAACAACACCCAAAAAACCCAAACAAAAACCAGTTTGCCAACAAGTTAATCAAAATATGCAAGCTAACGCCAATCATCAACAGTATTGCTGTTCTGTGTTGTAATATCAACATGTGGACAGATAATGGTTATCTTTCCTTTTCACAATTTTAGCCATCCTTTTCATTTTTAATAGGCAAGGGTAGAAAAGCGATTAGCTCACATTTGATCTTGCAACATTTTTGTGCAATTTAATAAACTAAAGAATCAGAAACTAAAAAAAGGAACAGCTCTGATTCCTGCTAAAAACTCTGTATCGTTATGTGCCTTGCAAGACAGAAAATCAATTGTAATAGAAACGATCTAAGAAGAAACATCATATTCTCTAAAAGGCAATTAGTAATATTATAGAATGACAAAGCTTAGTAGTACTTTGTGTCTGTATCTAGAACCTAAAAAAGTCACGTACTGAATGCAAAGCTGAAAACAGTATCAACTTCAATTTAAAATGAGTGTTTCTTTAAAAGATGGAACACTTAATTCATAACATAGGTTATTTCTCATAAATTAAGAATATTACTACTGCAATTATGAAAAACAGCTTTGCCAATAATAAAACCTCAGAGGAATTATATGTAATTTAGGAAGAGAATGAAGGCAAAACTAATCAACATAGGAGAAATACCTGCAGAATTGCCTGCCCTTTTCATATTTGTGCAGCTCCACTGAAAAAAATGCAGACCAGACTACAGAACAGTCTTATTGTCCAAGTGAATAAAACTATTACAGGAAAATAATAATTTTATTATGTTTTTACCTTTGCAAATGGTAAACAGTCTTTATCTGCTTCCTTGTCTTTTACTTCAAAGTCATAAAGTGCTTTGCACTGAGGCGGAGGTTGAGGTAAAGGTTTAATAATCTGAACAAAATTGGTAGGAAAAAAGCCATGGATGCCATTGACTTCTCCGTGATACCAATTTTCATCCACCTGTCGACGCAAAATGATGATGTCTCCTTTACTGAATTTAAGATCTCCAGGTTCTTTTCCCTCGTAGTTATACAATGCTTTGGCACATGGTAACTGAGGTACACCCTAAAGAAGAAGAAGAAAAAAATAATTACTAGAATTAGATGAGTATTACGAAATAGAATTTATATTACATTCTTTGGGAGACTATGAATGAAACCGTATAAAATTGCAAAGTAAAATTATACATAGTAAAAGTATTTTATTGCAATGATTCTACTGATTTTACCCAAGTGTGTAGGAAGAGCTTCAGTTCTATACAGCCTTAACATCCCCCTAAATTTCATGATGATTTTCAGTAATGCTACAAACGTTGCTAGACACAAGAGAGGCAAAACCCAGTAATACTTTAACTCTCATGTACTAATTCACTAAGCTTAAACACGAAAAGAACAAAAAAACAAACAAACCAACCGGAAAGTATCCTGAGCACTTGAGAGATCCGACAGAAAAATGCTGCAAGAAAATACAGGACTAGAATAACAAATTTGCTATAAAGACCTTTAAGGCACTTTTCCCGCCTGACTTTCTCATTATTTTCCTCATCTTATTTATTCACAGGCACAGAATGCTAAGGATGAGGACATAAGGGAGGTGTTTTCCAGCTTGAAAACCAAATCTCACTTTATTAAAGGTCAAATATTTCCTCCTAGAACAATCCTTTTAATTTAATTATTTGTTTAAAAACATCGCTAAGAAGAATTAGTGGAAAAAAAAAAATAAATCTGTTGAAGGTGTGTATCTTTGGGTTTTCTTAACTTGATTCCTCTATAATATCTGAAAACTACAGGTCACTGCTGTTGCTCTGGAATGCACGTCAGAAGGATTACAATATAATACCGCGTCATCCTGCCTTATATACACTGCAGGTATTCTTTTTTTAATTACTCAGTCTCTGCCTCCACGTTTTGCACGAGTGAGCCATAAAACTCTACAACTCCGAGTATTAGGGCTACTGCCTTCAAAACTCTTTTCTATCCAAATTTAAACACCTAGAGGGGAGCCCACCCCCTTACGGATGCAAAGAGCAGTAACCTGCATTACTGAGACAGTCTTTCCACACCAAAGACAGCATTTATAGTCAACTAGAGCACAGCAGTTCACATCTTGAATGCTATCCTGTATGGAAAAAGTACATTTCAATGAAATTCAACATTGGTGATATTATTGGCCACCTCTACAACATGGTACAGCTCTCCTCTCAAATCTTGTACCAGCTCAGATTGTAAACTAGAGTTGCACTTGCAATATCTCAAGAGGTACACGCACAATGCAAGGAAATTCTCAGAAGGAATTACCACGTCGAGGCTCTCTCATTGGTCAGAAGACATAGCACTCGATAATTTATTTCACATTTAACACTTCAAATTTTGCCTTTCAATACAATCCAATTTGTTTGGACATCTTTAATTTCTGTGTATGATTTTAGAAACATTAATAATTTCATGAATGGATCAATAATATCTTAAAAATTAGCTTATTTCATAATTTTCTTTCTATACCAGTCAAAGGAAAACCATACGTATATACATAGGTACAGATGAGTATGATTTACGTGGGAACACAGGAAAATCACAGTTCATTCTACTGCATCTGGGATGAGTACTAAAACTATTCTAGTAGCAGGATCCATGCAATTGTTCACAAAAACTGGTGATCTTCAGACTGAAGCAAGCAGTATTTTTCTTCATGATCACAGTTAACCACATCAGTGCAGAATGTAAACACCACTGGTACACTCTGTGTAAACCTGGACAGGGAAAAAGACCAAGACAACATCTAGGGAATTTGCGGGTGGGGGAAATGCATGGCCACAGCAGAAAAATTAAAAAATATTGTATGTATGTATTTTTTGGTCCTATGTGCCCTCTGCAGAGTGAACAGATGGAATGAAGGAAGTAGTCGGTGTAGAGGCAGTAAGGACAAGTGCAGAGAGAGAGAACTGGGGAGAAAGGGCAGGTTGGACGCAAAAAGAAACACACCTCTACACAAGACAGGCAACACAGCTTGCTTATCCGTTTCCATCCCAGTAACAAACCAACCAAAAAATTACAGCCCTTCAGTGATTACGAGCCAAAGAATTACTTGGTAGAAAAAGGGCCCTAAGCAGTTTTGGCTACTACAAGACGTACATCTCTCTGTTGGGAATAGCTGGAGTTCTCCCAGGAATCACCCTGTTGTCCCAGGAGAAAGCTTTCTGTGTCTCCATACTAAGAACTTCGAGATTAGTTCTGTGTGTAAAAAACAGTTGGGGAAAAAAAAAATAATATTTCTTAAAACTAACCAAAACAAACCAGGAATGCAAGCGGAGCAGATCATGTCAAAGTGATCAAACTCATCAATTAGTCATCATTTAATTGTTAGAACTCGATATTGCGTTTATGCAGTTTACCACAAAGCCTCCCACGAACAAACCTTCACTCAAGCGTACAAACATCTGTTTGTATTTTGTAGGAAGTTCCTTTCCCAGTGCATAGGTTGAGTTTCTGCAAAGTTCGTTTCCCACATTAAGTAAAAACGGTTCCAGCCCGTCATTTCAAACAGAACAAAGTTCAACAAAACACACACTTCATTCTCAGTCAGAGAATTAAAGGGAAACAGTTAAACGGCTGGGAGGAGAAGTAAAGCAAATGCCTTTGCCTCCTGTCCCAGGGGGAGGCCAAAGTGCGAAGGAGCGGGTGCAACGGGGAGCGCGGTTCTCAACGGTAGGGTATCAAGGGCCCTCGAGCATCATCTTCACTTTGCTCCTCCTTGGAGCAACCTGGGAGCAGGGCCGGTGTGGTTACCAGCCTTCGGCAGCTTCGGCCCCCCTTCTGCCCCTCCGGCTGTTCCCCAGGAGAGAAGGCCGTGAGGATACACCGAGCTGGAGTTTACATTTCACTCCCTGTCTCTCACTTGGCTAAACATGAAAGGAAGGCTTTGGAAGAAAAACTTTGCAGCCTACCCTTAGGTTTACAGCTGCTGTTTACCCTGCCAGCTCTTTGAGAAAGCAACCAAACCAAACAAAAAAAAAAAAAACCCACCCAACAACAACAAAAAAACCCAGACAAAAACCATTTTAGGAAATTAAAATATTAAACCCAGAAAGACTCCATACAAAATAGGTTTCTTAGAATTATTTCCTCAGTCCTTATGCAAAATCCTTATGCAAAAATACTTAACTTCTAATGGCACTTCTGATAAACTGTTTAAATTCATTTTTAGTTAAGGCATGGATATACATACATTTCACATGCCAGATTCCTTTACAGAAAATAAAATTAGTAATATATGATGACATCAAACCAAACGGCTTAACAAGAATATGAAAAAAATGAATATGCATTCATATATATGAGCTTCGGGTCCCCCAGATTTCTTCTAGCCCAGATATTTTGTCTTAGAAACCTTCAGAATTCGCTTATAATTTTCCTCTTTGGATTTCCACTTTGTCTTCAGTCACCTTATTTCGAACTTTACTCTTATTTTTTTAATAGACAATATGCAACTGTATGTATTTTTCATAAGCTTAAGCCAAAATAAACTTATGCCTGCACAGAAACACGAGATCCGATTTCCTTTTAAAAGAAGGAGTTTGTGTGACAGAAGCCCAAATGGAAATACGCTTACACTGGCATACAACAGCATTCGTTGTATAACTTACTGCACTTGGAGAAACACCATAAGCTAAAGTAGCAAAAATAGTAAATCCCCTCCCAAGGAAATGAATGGCACAGATACCAGGTCATCTGCATCTCTGTGTCCTTCCAGGCCTCCCTGGCTGCGGTGCCGCTGGTTGTCACTTCTCCCATTCCCCGTTCTCTGGCTGTGAGACTGGGAGGTGGTCTGGGCTTCCCTGTGAACCACCTGAATTTATCCAGAACATCTCTGCCGGCTTCACCTGTTTGAGGTTCTCGGATACCGAGTGTCTTTCGGAGGTCAGGAAGTCTTGGCTTTTTTACAGGACTGCTGTTGATGTTAGTAGTAGGGCAGACAAAAAAGATTTCTGAAACTGTCTACGTGCACAACCAAGGTGCTATCAATCTCCAAAGAAACTGGTCTGCTCGGACACCTCAGCAGCAGTTTTTATGCCTAGTGTTCCTAAATAACTTCTGCCTTTCTTTACAGAAAATCTATAAACTGGAAGTTACTATCATTTTGATCGATGTTATAAGAGGATCTTCAATAAATATCAGTTATCTGCAATTTTCATACAAGTAAAGACAGAAAAATGTTTTTTCCTCATCTATCTTTTTATTTTCTTTCCATGCAGCTCCTAAATCAAACAACAATTACATTAATAACCAGGACAAGATGAGAAACTATTATGAAAAATCTCCAAATACACAGCAATCCTAAGTACAGTAAGTCTAGTGCTACACAGGCGCTTTTATCAGTCTTTTTTCCCCCCAAAGAACCAGTATTGTAAGACATACTTGGTTGCCAATAGAAGTTGCCTTTCTATAAGGAAAGGAGCTTCTTAAAATGCTGCAGCCAATTTGTTTGCAAGGCAGATTTGGGTCGAGGGAGTTCTTTACAGGTATGTTCTCCAGTAGGTACAGGTATAACCAAGATTTCCTCTCCAGACTCCTAGTCATTCCAACCTTGTGAATGACTATATCGCTTCTTTTAATCTAGTCCGTGCTCTTTCATACTGTTGCCTTCTTGACTAAAATCTTTCCAATGTATCCATTTCATTACTTTTTTTAATGTGTATTTTTGCTTTCTTTACCAAGCTGTCCAGCCCTACGTGCAAGAACATCCCATTTTGCACCTATAGCTCTTTCACATCTCTTACCTTGCTGGCTCCAGTACCTGTTTTCAAGTCTTAATTTAAAGCCATACGATCTCTCTAGTTCCATTTTCTTTGTTTCAGCCTCTTTTGTTCTTTCTATACCTGCATCTAAATACTCACATATTGTGAGACACAGAGTTTGTAAGAATATTTCACTGAAGACCTTCTTAAAGTGATTATATTAAAAGATGTGTTTCCTTCAGTAGGATTTCTTTCTAAAGGAAGGAAACATGCTCCCCATGTTAAGCTACAGGTATACTAGAAAATTACTCAGTTTTGCAGAACACACCAACCTAGAGGTGATAACATTTGAAACTAAGTCTCCCGATTTCTTTTTGAGTTCCAGAACACAAAGTATCTCTGTAATCCAAGAAGAATGTTAAAAGCTGGCTCCCCGCATTTATTTTTCTCATCTAAGGAACAAGACAAACGAGGTCAGATTTGCTCAAAGAAAGGCTAACTCAAGCGTTATTAATCTGTATCTGACACTAAATGTTAGTGGAATCAATTTTACGTACTTCTGCCATCAGAACTATCTTGGAAGACTGCAGAGGTCATCAGTGCAAATGAAATTATTTCTAGTTGAAGCACCTCTGAGGGTCCTGCTATCTGCATGATAAAAATGTAAGATATTTTTATGTCAGGAAGCTGCATCGAGTTACCAGTATGCTGTAATAACCATAAAACCAAACCTTTGGTATCATCTGATATGAATTACTATTGCTCTACTGAATATAGTGAAACAGTATTTTTTATATGACAGCTCACTAGATTAAGGAAGTGAGCAACGTTAATGTTGGTAGGTATATTAATTTCTACTATTTTCTAACGATACAGTTGTACTAAATCTCGTTTTTCTCAGCACACATAAAGCAAAAACCCAAATATTTGACTTTAAAGACTAAGAAAATAGTAGTTGTTTTGAAATGCCCTATTCAAATATGGTTAGTTGCAGCTTCGTACAGTTTTTGATTTTAATAAATGTAGCAGAAGTTGTGCATCGAGAGGAAACTAGCTGGCCAGGTTACCCTGCTAAAAAAGACCAGGTTTGAAACTCAACTGTGTGTAACTTAACCATGACCTACATAACAATAACCATTTTGAAGAAAGATTACTTCAAGAAAAAATAGGATGCAGGATAAAAATTACAGTCAAGCCAACATATTTGTTATACTTTTGGAAAAGCTGTACAACTGCAATCAACAAAAATTTTAGGTTCTTGATAAATGAAGAAATAGGGTGATATTTTTACAATTATTTAATTTGACCAGCAAATTAAAATTTATTTAGTAGACCTGCAAAGCTTCTCTGCTACTAGCTAACTATTACAGAATATGGTAAATTTTCTCTAATGCTTATGGATGATAACTAACACCAGCACCAGCCCTAGATGTAATAGCTTGTGACACATCAGAATACTCTTTATTAATTTCCAGGATTCGGCCATCTAATGCAGGCTGAAATGCCAAGCAGTCCTAGAGCCCTTCGCGCGACTCTTGAGGACTTTATCAGTTAACTTTGCTCTTGGTAACCTGCAGAAGAACTTCGCGGCACAGGCTCAGAGAAACCTTGTATTTTATAATAGAAGCGTAGCTCTTCTCCTCATATAAACAATTTTTATGTATTCTTTTGAGGTAAACCATCAATGACCTACTTAAAGTAGCCAGTTTATGAAAGTCCTTTCTGCTTCCTCTGTCTTAACAGCTTTTAGAAGAAAACATTTTGGCATTTTTTCTTGTCTGATGTCAAGAAATATATACAAGGTTGTTTAATGTAAGTATGAGCAACTCTCTCCCACAAAGTTGTTTTGAAATTAAAAGCTGGGATAGAGGAGAATGAAAGGAATTTAAAAATGTTGCCTTAAGGCCTAAGCAATCAGACTAATAATATGGAAGGTTAGCAAGGGACACTTACAAAGCTTTCCAAAGGCACTTAGCCCAGTCCCCTTCTGCGCAATACCTGTGTTTTTGAAAATTTTTTGTCAAATGAAAAAATGAGCGTCTTCAGAATATTGCCTTCTTTCCTTTGCCTATCCAAAACGCAACGTTCTCAGCTACTTACTTTTCTCAGGTTTAAGTAAAGAAAATTTTGAACGCTTTCCACTAAGCTAACCTCTCAAAATAACCAAACAAGTTAAGTAAAAAATAGGAAAAAGTGGAGAGGAGAAAATAATTATATCCTGCACACTGCATGTCCCCCCATATTTTAACTGTATGCACATGACAGGTTAAAGATTGCTTCTTTTCACGGGGCGGGGTGGGGAAGTGTGAGGAAACTCTTCTGCACAGGAAAAACTGAGAAGGTAACTTTCAAAAGAGAATTTGGGTCTGTGTTCTCACTAATTTGGAAAAGGAAAGCCAATGCATACCAAACAACCTCATTCCGAGTCTTTAAAAACCTTTTGAATAATTGTTTACTACAAAACCATCTTGCTTTGACAAAAAACAGATCCTTATAAGAATCTAAACAAAACTTTAAAGCGTGCGCTATGCAGAGCTAAGGTGTTTATACGAAATAGTTCTTTCCAAAAGCAATGATTCGCTTTAAAGATTTGCTCTTACAAGCTGTTATACCAACCTCCCTGGTCAGTCTGAAACTGGTACTATCCCCACTGGTTTTCTCTTGGTATGCTACGACTCACTGGCCTTTGATGTCTCCACCAAACTGTTAATTTTTCTTGTCCCAGTGCCATTGTACAGCAGCATGGATCTCGTAATCTCTTCAAGCACGTTAAGTTGATAGGCAGCATAAGTTCATTCCATTCCACTTAAAACTCTTCTACCAGTGTATTTTCCAATGCGCTCCTGTTTTCAGGTAATATCATCTATAGCTTCTAAGATCAGAATACTGCAGACTCCAAGAAGGAGGAAAAAGAAAGACATCCACCCTTCTTGGCAAGCATACATCGAGAGGAGCAGAACCATTGCAAGACTGGGTAGTGGGACTTACTAGTCCTACACCAAACTGCCACTAACTACTGTATACCCCTGAAGTCGTCTCAGTATGGGGTGGGATGTTAAAATGCATCTAGCGTTCCCCAATCACATCCAACTCGTTAACATTAAAACCCCTATGAAGTGCAAGAAACTTACCGCAGGGGTATTAACTTCATTGTTTTAAAGAACGCTTTGGAAAATGGAAAATAGATGCAGTACATTACTGATCCACAGCTGCACTTTTATTTTTCTAGCCAGCTTAAGAAAATCACATAGGATAAAGCATAAGAAGGTCAAGAGCCTGTCAAAGACCTGGGAAAAGACTTTAGAAATAAAATGTCTCAAGTAGTTTTCTAAGATACGTATCACTGAAGCTCAGAACGCAGAACTATTTGACTGTTCAAAATACTTTATTGCTGGATAGTCCCTTCTGTGTTTAGCAAGAAGCCTCATTTTGCCTAGTCACCCAGTAAACGCCTTTCATAACTATTCGCTCCCCATCCAAAATCTGTAACGGGCAGTGTGACAACTTTCCTGTGCCAGTACAGCTTCTTAAATAGCACTTGCTTTTTTTTTTTTGCTTGTTCGTTATATGAAGATAAAATCACAAGACAGTAACTACAGAAGAGGCAAAAAACCTCACCCTGAAAACTACCAAAATACAGATCACACCTGAGTGTTAAATTCTTAAATTCATTCTTACCTGGCTACTATGTAGCCTTCCCCCCTCACTCTTCATTTTAGTCTCCACATAAACTGGAAATTACATGTCTTTGGCATCCTTTTGCTGCTGCCTAAATTCATACTCATCCTTCTAATACTGTTATCTAGAATTTACTCTCCCTGTTGAAAACCATATATGCAATTGCTTAAACAGCCAAATAATTAATTCCCAAGCAAGACGTGTGCCATTCTGCTCTCCAAGTCCAGATTAAACAGAAATTTTCACATAAACTCAGAATACTCTTCTTTTCCAGTGGCTTAATGGGAGGCAGCTAGAGATGCCACAGATCTTCGCATACCCTTCCATCTAACCTTATAACAACTTTTATCAGTCACCAGAAACAAAAAATTAATTCAACTAAATCTTCATAAAACAACATCATGCTGTAATCTATACAGTCTGTATGGCAGACATACTGTACGTGGCAGCTGGTGAGAATTTCTGTACCGTATGTAGTAGTTAAAGATACAGGGACACAGTCAACACAGAATCAACAGCACTCTCTGAGAAAGGAACCATCCTGCAATGCTAAGAAACATCTCCCTTTTGCTTAATATAGTTTCTCTTTTTTTTTGTAATACATTAACACAAAACCTCACAGCATTAGAAAGAAATGAAAGGGAGTCTACGTAAGCCCACGGGATATTGCTAACACCTAGAAAAGATTCCATTATCAACATGGTACCACTAGGTTATGCTATGCTGGAGCAGTGGTAAGAAACAAAATTGAAGTATCTATGTTGTCTACCTGTTTTAACATGGTTCTTTCATTTTTGCATTAAACCTAAGCTATCAATATTTGCTATGCTGGAGCAGTGGTAAGAAACAAACTGAAGTATCTATGTTGTCTACCCGTTTTAACATGGCTAATCAGAATACGTATCTTCTCTTTCATTTTTGCATTAAACATAAGCTATCAATATCGGAAAAGTAGATCCATTTTACTGACGACACTTAAAATTCTCTTGCAAATCAGCACTTTGTAACACTACTTCACAAACCACTTCACAAAACACATTCTGTTCGCTCACTTTTAAAAAAAAAAAAGTTAATCTACTTAGTACAGAAGACTGGAACATTTGGTTTATCAACAAAGCACTAGAACACAGGTGGCACTGTCCCCACTTCAGGGAGCTGGTATTGTAACACAAGTATCAAAAGCTCCAGAGGGTTTATCAACAATGTAAAAATTTAAGAGTAATGCTCTGTATTGTTCTAAAGGTTTTTACGCTTTGAAAGCGAACGTAAACAAGCTTCCTTCGCTGTGATGTGAAAATGAATATGTTTACTTGTTGCACCAAGAAAGAGAGAGGGAATTCCAAGTGAGAAGACAGATTGAAAAAAATTGAAAGAAATAAATGAGAAATGAAATTGCCAAGAGCAAACTCTTACTGTGCTTTGAAGGTGAGGAGTTTGGACACGATACAGAAGGAGCAAAGCCAGCAAATGACTCTGAAACAAGGGAGTGACTTGGTAAGATTACTCTTGTGAGATCAGCATGAAGAAATGTTCCTTTAATCTGTCAAATACTTTGCTGCCAAAAATTGGGCAATGGGAGAACAGAGAGTTGCAAATGAAGAGGTTGCTGCATTTTTTGATGAAAACCTATCGAGGTTGACAGGCGTGACTTTTTATCTGAGCATGCTTTGCTTTCCATTATGATCAAGTGTTAATGTATTCCCTGCCAAAACAGTGCAAGGTCTAAAATTAAAACGACCCTGTCAATGCTATTTGGAAAAGAGCGTAACCACACACAGCTCTCCTATCTGAATTTGATTTTAAAAATCTGAGGTAGCATCTGACATTCCACTACGTGCTGAGAAAGTGCTTTTCGGTTTATTTTCGATCACTTCCACTATTTTGTAAATGTTCAGGTGCTTGTCCAACCTTGTGGATGAACACGACATCAGTCACACATCTTTCCTGGGTACTCTCTGCAAACTCTTGTTGCCAGGATCTGGAGGACTTTCACTAAGCTTGATTTGGGACCGGTACCGTGTCCTCCTCCTCCTGAAATGCCCTCACCCCCTTGAAATTCTGTTGGAACCAATGTAATTCCTTCAATATCCTGACTTCAAACAGTCCCTTGCCTGCTGCAGAAAAGAAAAGGTGCTAGTTTTAGCTGTCGCTGTAGTATACACAAATACACGTCCGCTGCATGCACAGAGTAAACTGACAAACTCCATTTGCTATTTCTTTTTCCTTACTCTTTAAATTTTTCATGCCTCAAATCTTCCTGGAATATATATTATTTTTTTTTCCAAAACATTTTTATGGTACTCTATTTGAAGCAGCTGGTCGGCCTTTTGAAAAAGCAACTAATCCTAGCTGAAATTATGCATTTTTTTGCAAGATAAATGTTCCTGCATGCTCTTTTCTGTAACAAAAGAGCCAAGTGAGCCAGAAGAATGCTACGTTAACATTTATCTCCCGTGCAGTGACAAGCTGGAGTTTGCACCTCCCGGTTATTTCAGCCACACTGTAAAAGCAGACAAACAGCCCAGTGCAAATGAGCCTTCTGCTCAGCGTAGTACTGCTAGAACAGGCTTGAACCCCCCATGCCTACACAGAGGACTATACTTCACATTTCATATTGCTCAAATGAATACATTTTAGCATAGAATTATTAGGTAGGAAACAAAATCAGTTTGCATGTCTTGAGTTTATCGGGTCTGAATTGGTACATAAACATTTCCGAGCCATACCTTGCATCACCACGCTCCCCAATGCTGTCACCGTACTTTTACAAGCCCTTTCCACCGGCCTCTATAACCTCCCCGGCCTCCATTCTGCCTGAGATTTGCCTTTCTTAATCCCATACCTATGCGCTCAGTGTTTCTAAATCCCTCCAGCGTCATCCATCCCCTCCTTCCACCTTCCCCACCCTTCCTTTCCTGCACACCAGCCCCACCGAACCCCCATCCGGCGGTCCCTGCCCCTGAAGAGGAATTGGCCCTCTTCGGGTCCGACATTGCTCTTTAACCAGCAAACAAATCTCCAGCAATATGTGACGACCTCTCTGTGAAGTAGGGCAGAAAAACCACATTCCACCTGTTGATGGTAATTAGCCCCTTATGCCATTAAGAGTTGCCACTGGTTTTAGGTGGGAGCTATTAATTAAGCAAGGTATTGAATGCAGTTACTCCAGTAGATCTTGATCAAGTTTTCTCCAAAGTTGCCCAGCTCTAGACTGTCCCTCACTGTACAGGAGCACTTTATTTTTACAAAAACTATCAGCTCAAATACAGCAAAACCTCTCATTATTGTAGTTCCACCCTCAGAAGCAGGGAGAGTTGCTTAAGGAATACACAAAGTAGAATCAGATATTTCAGGATAGCCAAGAAAGGATTCTCCCTTTTGCTTTCAAACGCAGCTGTTTATCCAAGAGGTTTGTTGTGTTATGAAGCATGACAAGTGAACAAGGGTTAGAAATCCTAAGCAATAAGAGGCTTACATTGGAAGGATAACCTGTTCACCTCTCAGTATTTTACCATGGAAAAACTACCAGAAGTTGGGTCCAGGGAGGTCTAGTCAGTCTGTGTTTGCTTACAGCAGTTCTACTCCTCTGGTCCACTTGCCCTGTTGACATTATATTATCAGTTGATTGCAACAAACCGAACAGATTTCACTGTGCCACGGAAACTAGAAGCATTTATACTACTCAAATGGCTGGTCTTTCAGCAGCTGCCTTTGTGTTCACCGTGGAAAGAAGAGAAAATCTGAAAGTAACAAGTTGATCATTACTATGCTGTCGTAACACAGATTAAATCTCTCTGTTTACAGACGATTTCATCGGGAAATCTTCCCCCATCTTTTTTGGATTTGGTAGACACTGCATCAAAATGGTAAGCTTTGAAAGCTGCTTCTTGAAAGTAGTCCTCTCTTTCCAGACACACATCCTTTCTACTTCAAACAACAATTTAATAGCCAAGCTACCTTGTTGTCATATGCCACCTCCTAAAAGCCCTTCGCCTCTCCAAATGTTATGAGAGCTTTGTAGTCATTTTGTAAAACAACACCTGAAGTGTCTCTTGGACTTGTACCACAATTTACCAGTTTATATGAGATTATTTTTTTTTTAAACTCTCAGGTATTTGGGAAAGTTAAGGAAGGTAATTTTTTCCATTTGTCTATGATACAAACACAAAAGAAACAATCCATTCTTTTAGCCAGTTCAATGAAAATGACCATTTTCCTTCCCCAACAAAGGAGGATTATTTATATTTTATACTATTAACGGTCTCCGATCTGCTCACAGTTTTCATTTATGTGTTCACGCCATAAATGAAAATATATACTTCTGTATAATGATTTTAATCAAGTAGCCATATGTATGACAAAGTTTAATAAGTAATATATATATTCCCCCCCCCC
>NW_009610984.1:0-8529 GCF_000690535.1 Cariama cristata | reverse complement strand
CCCCCATTTTGGAGCAGTCTTAAAGTATATGAACTGCACTACTTTGTGATGACACTAAAATGGAAGATGCGCTCCAATACTGTTCCAACATTCCCTGGAATCTGAGTAGAGTCTGCTCAAAGTATTACCTCTGAAAAAATACAGGCTGTGTCCACCAGGCCCTCAGCACCCACTGGTTTTCTTCTATGGGTGCATTCCCACTGCAGATTACTTGCTAATATAGATATCGCCAAAGTTTCCCCAACCTAAAGAATTTTTCAGTCTTCTGGTTGTAAAATGTGATACATGCCATGATCTCAGTGTTTTCTTTGAAATAATTAAACCAGTTCTCACTCCAGCCAGGTTAATCCCACTAAAAGTTTATTCCATGAAAGTTAATTCCACGATACCCTGACAAACTTTTTTCTAGAACTTGCCTCCTAAGGAGAGTAAAAAAGTGCTCAGATAAAATGACTAACAACAAGAAGGGACTAGATATCAGAAATGCTTTTGTAGGAGATAGTAAGCTCTTCCATGGGGCTGAGACCACGCACTTCTTGAGCAATTTTAACTTCTGAATTTTTAAGGAGCCTCTAAGTTCCTACTGCATAAGGACCTCCTGCCTTTGAGACTCCACAGCAAGCAAATTAATAACCACCTACTTACATTAACAGGGAATGCACACAATAATTATGTTCCCCAAATAAATTCTCAAGAACAACTTAGAAGAGGTACAACTTTCTCATTTAGATAAAAAGTATTTTAATTACGCGGTTCAATCGTAATGCATTATTATGGGAAAGCACTGCTTTGGAGCCAAGAGTTAAGAATCAGATAGGATAATGAAAGGCTGACGGCTCTTTAATTCTCTCTCTTAACTATTCATGCTACTGAGCTGGTTGAGATATATTTGGCAAGCAGAATTCAGTCATCCTGCTTCAGAGTTCTCCGATTCAGACTCCAGCGAAGCCTGATGGAAGACAACTCCTCCAGCAGGATATACAAACCAAAACTCCACTTTTTGTCACCTTGGTAGGACAGCTCGCACCTTAGGGCCCACCAGTAATGGAGCTAGTTGTTCTCAGCTCTTGACTGAGACCGTACCTTATTTATATAGAATCAAACTCATCGACTACTCTTAAAAGAAACACAAAAATATAGTAACACCCCTGCGAATCGCAACCGCACTAACACGGCCCTCAGCTTTGTAGCTGTTCCACTCAGCACATTTGTGTGAATCTGTGCTGACGCAGAAATACTGTCCTGAATAAAAAGCTCTGAATATATACGGACGTAGGTACAAAACTTGCATATGGTAGGACAACGCTGGTATTAGGCCAATGTGCATGCTGTTGTCACAGGCATTCAACTTTCCCGCAAGGTAAACACTCTTCAACCCACTGACTTTACCTCAAAGGGAAAAAAAATTATCTTGTAAGCAACAACCCCCCTCCCGTTTCTCCTAACTGTCCTCCCTGTCAAGTTTTTTGACATTCCCATTTTTCTCTTTATTCTCGCAACTCCGTTCTCGCTTTGCAGGATGGCTGAGCTTTAGGATTTGATGTGACTCCAGACAGAGTTTTAGAAAGTATAATATAGCAATACTGATGTATACCACGACACATTCTGTCCAAAATTTGTTGCCTTCAAAAGAGCTGGCTTGTCCCTGCACGGCCTGAAAGCCCGCACTTAAGGTTGTTTCTAAAGAGACCATTAAGCCTGCCATGCAGAAAATCACTTTTTCCAGAAAGGCACCAAGTTTTAAACTGAAAACACTGACAGATGAACAATTTGTCCCTTCCATTAGGAGGTTTCCACTGGCTTACCATGCTACAAAGATTTAGATGCTTCTTAAAGTACTTGCGTAACTCACGGTACCTTTAGCCCATTATTTACCATCACTCTTCTGATTACGTAAAGCTGTAATTTGTATTAATCGCTATTCCTTCTTTCCACCATTTGTTACATGAGAGACTATTTTTGCTAAATTTGTTTGTTTTTTTTTTTTCCCAGCTTTGGGAAAGGAGAGATGCTTCTTAAAGTACTTGCGTAACTCACGGTACCTTTAGCCCATTATTTACCATCACTCTTCTGATTACGTAAAGCTGTAATTTGTATTAATCGCTATTCCTTCTTTCCACCATTTGTTACGTGAGAGACTATTTTTGCTAAATTTGTTTTTTTTTTTCCCAGCTTTTGGAAAGGAGCCCTTTTGAATCACCAAACACACACATCAGAGGTTGCTTATACTGAATATAATTTACTAATTTTCTAAGCAACCAATACTTTGTCTTGAACTTCATTATGACAGCCAAAAATGACTGAATTCCTGGACTAGGAAATTATACTTCCATCATATTCTATATGTTTCAAGACATTCTGTTAAGTAAACCAAATATTTGTATTTTTAGAAACTAACATTATGTTAATACAAGCTGCGTAAAATCTTCAGAATAAGGCTACTGTACTGAAGAATTTCAGTCTGAGACACTTCTTTATATCACATTAAGTGCTTCAAGAGTAAATAATTCCTCTAAACTTTTTTTTAAAATTTTGTTTAAAGAGTTGACAGCTAATTACATATAATCTCCTTTTGCTCTCTTCTTCCTTCCAATACTATATAAAGTCTTCTCACATTTCCCAATAGATTAACTTTTCTCAAGTACAAAGTCACAGTGATCCAATTTCATCATCTGTATCAGTTATGAATCCCGGAGGAGACAGCAGCCAGACTGTAGAATAAATACAGAGAGCCTGTGATGGTCTATTCCTAAATGTATTAAAAATCCTTCTGATACAACAAGCTCTTGTTTACAGCTACCTACAGGTAACTCCAGTTGAAGAAATGTATTTCCAGTATTCTCTATATTAGAAGCAAACTCTGAGAAGGTATTTTGAAATCTGGGATTTGCCAAATCAGAATGGTTACACTAAGGTTACCGTTAATGTCGCTGCACTGCACCAAAGTAAGATCTCCTCCTTATCAAAGGAGGATCAAGTCACACAAGTCTAAGTTCTGCAGCTCTGCAATATTTACACAGAGCGAGCACATGAATAATTACACTTTTGCCAATTTTCATGTTCTTCCGTAATTCAGTCAAATTATTCCAGTTTCCATGACTTTCAGTCTTCTGATTTTAGTCTTTATTTCAAAACTCTAGGCTTTACAGTTACTTACATACACGCTCTGATGTATTCACAAATAAAGTTAAAACTCTTCAAGCTACGAACAAAGACCAAAATGGTAATGCTGCAGTTTCAAAACCTGAAAGTTAAAGTTACCTCCAAACTTGACTTTTTTCTTTTCTTCAAACGTGAGTTTACAAGCCCTGCCTCTCCCCGCCTCCAAATGCTTTGAGTTGCTGGTAACAAAAACGTAAGTAGTCTTTAACATTATTTATGAGACCTGGAGTACAAGAAAGAAACAAGTGAACCACATACTGCCACGTACCTTTCAAAGCACACTTTGTCTCCTCTACACGCAACCCAAATCTGCCCTGTTAATAGCCTTGACTGAAGTTTTCTCTGGATCCCTTTACACTCTTTGCATAATTTAGGAAGGAAAGGCCAAAGCAGTAACTTTCTGTGATAATGATCATAACAGGAATCCTTATTTACTAAAATTGTAAGAGTTTCCACATGAAACTACTTTTTTCAGTTCCCTGGATCCCACTCACGAACTTTGCAGACTGAGGAGGAAATCTAAATGCAAAAAAAGAAGCCAAGGATCTTCTAGTTAAACACAGCTTAAGATGCAAAAGCAAGGCTACTACAGCTCTTTTTCCAATATATCAAATAAAATACAAAAAAACAGAAGAATTTTTTTAATAGTATGTTGATCATCATCAATTCTTGACAATGTTAAAAAAACTGAGAATATATAAGGTCTGTATAGAATAAAACTAAAATAATTTCTAAAGGATGTCTTCATTTTATATTTACAGTTTTTTGGGAACCCCAGGAAACGTGATACTTATCAGGGTACTTTCCTCATAACATGTCTCCATTTTGGTTAAGCGTTAGCATGATCATCCTGCCGTACAAACCAAATTCTACCCTTCAGAAAAAAACGGAGTATGACACCACGCTGCTTCTAGGTATTCTGCTGTGGTGTGCGCACACACCTCTGCAAGCCTCATTTATCATCCACGCATCAGACAAAATACCTTGCAAATTTATTACATTGCCTAAAGGAAATCAAACCTATTATCTCATTATTCAAGTGTTCACATTTAATTTCCTTACAGTTTTTAAGTCTATATTAGTAGCTTATATTTAGCTTAAACTTCCAGATGAACAGTAAATAATTAGCTCTACGTAAAAATGGCCAAACTTGGCAAGTTGGTGTCTCCAGTGCTCCTTGCATCACACTATTTTTGTGCTTCCCAAACTTTCAGCTGGGAGTCCTAAATACATGTTCCTATTTGTTTTTGCAGAGCTACACAACTCAACACTCTAGTGACACACAGTTTGACATCTGGCTTTTCCAATTACATTATTTAGATGTTATGACAGGTCAGACACTGCCTCTCCTCTCCCCTGCTTAAAAGAAAAAAGAAAAATCATTTCTAGGAAGGTACTTAAATTGTTTTGTGCAGGTAAACACAGCGTTGGCTTAAATGACTTCCGCAAATACACCACTAACTAGTTACAAGTAAAAGTCTCCAGATGCGTAACATGTAGTACAGTTTGGTTTCCTAAATTCTCTTTGCAGCTGATGAAAGTTGCTGTGTGAAATGCTATTTAAGTACAAGAAACGATTAAAAAAAACTCCGTAGCAGTTCAACCTACATCTGCAACATTGCCCCTAAAAGCAGCTGTACACTAAACTACTATTTAAATTCAACATGAGTCCTTGAACATTGTACAGAGGAGTCTAACATAAAAACATATCAGAAGGAACTGCATTTTACAAATCAGCATTGTCATCACTACAAAGCAGCATGTATTTCAAAAGCATGTCATTGATTATCTTTTAAAATATTAAAGACAACAACAATAAAAGCCACACATACTTTGGAAACTCGTTCCAAACAGTAATTGTTATTGTTAACATCTGCTCTAAACATAAGCTAGAATATAAAACTTAATAATGTGGACGAAAATTCCAAGATCCGATCATGACTTTTCGAAAAAAATCCAATTTGTATGAAATGTTCCATGTCTGCTATGGAGCCAAAGACAATTTTTAGCTTGGTTACATTTGAAAAGGAATCCCTGCGGTCTTGGCCAGCTCCGCTCCCCTCTCTATCAAGCCATATTAAAACAAGCAGGCATGTAAAAAGGCCAAGTGCCACGTTAGTGCCATCCTCCGCTCGGTTCTCTGCAGCTGCTGGCTGAGGATGTGCATAATTGGACACCAGCTACGGGCATCCTCTTTCCAGCTGGCTGGTAGGGGACACGAAAGCAGTAAGGGACATCGGCAAACCCCAAATACTGTGGGACCAGTCAACACAGAGGACGTGAAGAGGCATCACAGGTCACTGCAGCGTTGGTACAGGCCTAAATCTTAGTCTAATGAAAATAAGCAACCTTCTTCACCAGAGGAGCCTTCAAGTTGAAATACCCTTCAAGCAAGCTATGTGTGCACAAATTGGAGGAATCATGTAGACGGTCTTCTACTCATCCCTAGCCAAAGGGGCACAGGAACAAAACCAGTTCTTTCTTTCGCTTGGGTTCAGTGGCGCGACTGCTGCAGCTTATCTTTAGCTACTATTCAACATATTGAACAAGGATCAATCAGCCAGGAAAAGGAAAATTGCTAGAAAGTAAACATTCAGGCAGGTTACTAAACTAACAATTACAGCATAAGCAGAGCTCCAGCAACGCACAAACTGAGGCACTGGGATTCACCTGGTCTCTCCAGGGACAGAAGAGATCAGTGCTTTCAGATTACCCCGGCCCACGCTGACCACTTTGCTTCATTCACTGATGAATGTCCTTTATCTTATACTTGCTTTGTTAAATAAAATTATCTGCCTTGATAGGGAGTTACAAATCCCTAAAAAAAAAAAAGCCTCTAGCGGAGAGGGGAAGAGGACAATAACAGGCAGACCCAACCATATAAGACAACCATCAAAATCCAGACTGCAGCAGCCCACTGGCTACCCCTGCAATGCCTGCTTCACTTCCCTACAAAGGGGATAAAACATCTTAATGCATAACTCGCTTGCCACACAAAAATAAAGCACGTCACAACTGGTGAAATGTGTTAACAGGGTGACCATTGAGCATGAGGACTTCTGACAGGCTGCTCAGATGAGGAGACATACCTAGCTTCCAAACCCTACCCTGCACAGTGTCACAGAGCCCCAACACTTCTGCAGGTCAGGAAAAACTAGGGGCAACTCATTATTTAGCTAGCTCTTAGTAAGGACCAGGGCTATCCACATACTGCCGTGTAAAAGCTCACCTTCCAGTTTCTGGTACAAACCACACCGTATTGACTTTAGCTTGGCACGTGTTCTCAAGCTGTACCAAAAGACTGGATTTGTCAGTCATTCACCTGAAATCATTTACTGCTGCTTCTGAGTTGTTACCTTCTGTTACGTCAATGTGGCTTCGCAGTCAGTGAAGCAGGCTTACAACCTAAAAATATCAGACAGACTGTAACGGCTGCTTCTAAAACGTCATGTCTTATCATGCCAATGAACTTCAAGAACAAGCGCAAAAACCCCTATACTTAAAGTCTTACATATAAAGATGTAATTAAAGTCTTCTACAAGAATTGACTGTATTCTCCCAGCACTCAAAGTGCCTCTTTAGAGAAAGATCTCACATCAAGAGGAGGAAGGCAAAGGATCCCAGTCCAGTTTCTCTTCAAAGAGGTCATCATCTATTAGGTCACCCACAACACAAATTCTACATTTTCAAAAAATGCAGCTGGTGTTTTGGAACACAGAATGTACCGAACTACTCGCTTTACATAAACATAGACAGATTATTCTCCCATTACATCACCTTTGAGAGGTCGTTCTAACAATACTTCTTTATGCTTCATGTTGCATTAACAAAGATTCAACTAAAAAGCCTACTGCACGTTAGCTTTATTTGTCCTTAGATGAGATTTTGACACCCAATTTTGTCCAGTAAATAAGAACTCAAAGTTGAATTCTTGAGCCTCGTTTTACTGCTAACACAAATTAAATTGTGTTAATATATATAATGCTAATACATTTTCTCAGCATTAATCCTCTGAGATTATATCAATAAAATATAAAGTCAAAAGAAAAATGAGTCAGAAAAACTTTGAATATATTTGGATTGTATAAAACGGAACACAGTTCTACCTCTCTCCAGCCACTTTACCAACACGTTAATTTTTTATTTTTATTTATACATACACAAAGGTCATAATACAAAAAGATTTCCCTGTAAATCTCAATGTAGCAGCTGAGAAATGAAGTTTTGTCTTTTAACATTAGAAATCGAAGAATTTTAAAACTTTACAAATTATTTCAAGCAACAAGATTCTTCTTGTAATGCTGTTTAGTATTTAGTAGATGAAAAACTAATCTTTATCTGTAACTGCATTTAAATACCTGTACTATCACTGTGTCTGCAAGTACAAGTCAAACTCTCTTCCCCTCATGTCTTTGCTACAAGTGGTTATCCCTGGCATAGTTAATTACTTTACAGGTTAAGTTAAGAGTTTTCTACTTCTCCAGTCTTCAATTTTATCTTTTACTCTCCATAAAATTAATGGCTCTTTCCAAAGTCTTTGAATAACTTCTCTTTATACTTCACCCTGATGAAGCTTCCAAAAAACGCAATAGCATAAAAAGAGAAACTATTAAACTTCTAAAGCTGTTAGTTTAACTCTCTACATTTTAAGGGTGTGGATTAACCCCCTAACTTTTTTTTTTGGTAGTATTTGTCAAACAAATTCTTAAACTGACATTTGTTTGGTTGTTTTGTTTGTTTGGGTTTTTTTAACTATATCCAGCAAAACCAACAATTCCGCATCATTAACTCTCCAAACATCAGCCATTCCCTATTGCTTTGCATTTATTACTACCTACAAGTATTATTTATTTAAATCCCTTGAAGCCTCACTTGTTTCCCGTACGCAGGTAGATCAAACTAAGAGGAGCAGGGACAGGCTTTGGACAAGTAGTCTGGCTGAGACTAGAACAAGAGGCCTTTGAAGAGGCTTCCATCACACAAGCACTCCATATGTACCCAGACCTACACCTCTCACATCAACTGAGCAACAACCCTTCTCGTCCGGGAGTTCAGCAATTCCTCCGATAAAAGGACAGATATTAGTCTGGTCAGCTGGTCCCTTCCAGAAGCATCAAAAGCTGATTTTGTTGTATTTTGTCCAAAGATAAAGGAGCAGTGATGCCACAGAGCCACAGAAACCTGCACTGTGAACACAGAAAGCTTTAGGACAAACAGCATTTCAGTAAAATAGTTGCTAAATAAGGAACTTAATCCAGCACTTGAGTAAAGAAATGAAGGATGGGAAAGGAAGTATGGAAAATGAGAGGCTGAAGGCAGGAAAGGCACACCTTGTGCAAGTTAGGAGATCCCTCCACAAAGTTAATA